>NC_041214.2:120628998-120661992 GCF_002837175.3 Physeter macrocephalus
CCATGGCTTACGGGCCCAGCCGCTCCGCGGCACGTGGGATCTTCCCGGACCGGGGCACGAACCCGTGTCCCCTGCATCGGCAGGCGGACTCTCAATCACGACGCCACCAGGGAAGCCCATCTATTCTCATTTTTTTAAATTCTTTTTTCTTTTTGCTCTTCCGATTGGATGATTTCTACTACTCTGTCTTTTAGATCACTGATTCATTTTTCCACATCTTTAATCTGTTGATTCCCTCTATGATATTTTTCATTTCAATTTTCATATTCTTCATTTCTGATTGATTGGTTCTTTTTTATTTCTTTTTTGACATTCTGACTGAATTCATTCATTCTTCTCCTGAGTTTGGTGAGTATCTTTATGAGTGTTATTTTAAACTGTTTACCTGGTAAATTCCTTAACTCCATTTCATTTAGTTACTTTCCTAAGTTTTGTCTTATTCTCTCATTTGGAAAGTATTCCTTTGTCTTCTCATTTTGCCTAACTCTCTGTGGTTTTTTTTTTTTTATGTCTAGGTTTATCTGTTACATCCTCTAGTCTTGAAAGAATGGCCTTATGTAAAAGTTGTCCTGTGGAGCCCAATGGCACAATATCCCCTGGTCACCAGAGCTAGATGCTCTAGTAGTATTTACTGCATGGGCTGCATGCATCTTCCTATTGTGGTTGGGCTGTGATTGCTGCAGGTACACAGGTAGGCAGAGTTGGTTCCCAGGCTGGCTGGTTGTAAGGCTCAGCCACAACAGCTGTCAGAATTCTAATAAGCTCCACTGTCCCATGGCCCAGCTAGTACATGGCTCAGCCATGACTGCTGCAGTTGCCCTGGTGGGCAGGGCTGGCCACACCATAGTGGGAGCCACCTTGGAGAGGCACTGGTGCTAGCTGGGGTGGTCTGCCAGATGGGGCAGGTAGGAACTGCTTTGGAGAGGCCAGCTGCCGTGGGCAAGTTGGGCAGGGTGGGTCCCCAGGGGATAGCTGGGGTGGGGTGCATTGTATTAGCTTAGTTGAGGGGGAGTGACAGAAACAGTATCAGCCAACACCAGCTAGCTAGGTTGAAGGAGAGTAAAAGAAATAGGTGCCGCCAGTGCTTCCATCCTCAGAGGAAGTTCCACCAGGTCCCTGTCCCTCTGCACAAGCCCTAAAATTAGTGGGTCAATCTTCTCATACGACCCAGGCACTTTTCAAGCTGTTGCCTCAGAGCTAGACCATGGAGTGAATGAGCTTGTGCATGAGTCCTTCAAGAGCCATGTCTCAGTTTCCCACAACACTCTGGCTCTCCTGGGTGTAAACCCCACTAGTTTTCAAATCCAAACCTTATGAGGGCTTATCTTCCTGGTGCAGTTCTCCCTGTCTGGGGAACTGATGTGGGCCTCACATTCCTCATTCCTCAGGGGAGACCTTCACCGTTGTGATATCTCTCCCGCTTAAGGGTTGCCAGACTGGAGGTGTGGGTTCTGACTAGATCATGTCTCTACCCCTCCCACATGTCTCAAATTGGTCTTTTCTTTATATCTTTAGTTGTAGAATATCTGTTCTACTAGTCTTCAGGTCACTCTCAGAGATATAGTTGTCCTATATGTAGTTGTAGTTTTGGTGTGTCTGTGGGACAAGGTGAGCTCAGGACCTTCCTATTCTGCTCCCTTGCTCTGGCTAGTTCTAGGACACTTGTCATTCCTTGTCTCCCTTACCTTCCCTGCACACAATGCTGAGAGCTAAAATTTGTTTTCCTTTGTCATAAAACTGACCCTCGACTTAAAAAACTAACCCTGTTTGCTATGTGTATGCCACTGTCTACAGTTACTTTGCTTCTTTCTTTTTTCCATCATATTCTCTCATTTTCCTCTCCTAGTATGTGGTCTCTGTTCTCCTCCCTGCTAACCATGATCTAGGTCTGCTTGATGCATCTCTAGGTTGCACCTTCCTCTACCAGATGCAACCACCATGTATTTTTCTCTTTGTACAGTGAAGGCAGCTAAGTATAGAGCATACCTTCCTATCTCCTCATTCAAAATGAATATTTAATTAATTTTTGAAGCAGAAAAGGATTTAAAATAAGTATATTTCTATTGTTTAAGAAACTAATTACTTAAGAAATTTTAGAATGGCATATATGATAATATAAAAGTATTTGATGTTAAATTTTTAAAAAAACATGACAACTTCACAAAAAATAGCTGTAGTTTTGTTAGAATAAAATATATCAGTCTTGTTTTGATATTTCAGTAAGATAATGCTCAGCCAGTTTTCTGAATAAAATGTTCAGAAATACCCTCAAAAAGAACCAAAACAACCCTAATTTCCAATAAATTGAATATTACTAATTAAATAAAAGCATGGCCATGATATTTATTTTGTCACGCTTCATATAATAACCTGTAATTAAGAAAATGTTTGATACACAAATAGTAAAGCTGGCATGATAGGACAATATTTGTGATTAGCACATACCATTTCAGATGGTTAACACATATCATTTCTAGTCTGTGGCAACCACATATGCAATTTCCACTAATTTTAAGAGAATGTAAAACTGCAATACTTTTCTATTTCAGGTAAAATTATTTGCAATTAACTTGAAGACAGATAGGCTTATCACTGGTATTCACGAGCTGCAGCATAGCTTTGCCAGACTTCCCCCCATTTAATGTCTGCATTATGTATATCAGAATTTAATAGGCCAGTATATATGTAAACTTCCATAATTTTATATGCATAATAATCTATGCATAGTAAAAGCCAAGAACACCCACTTAATATGGACAATTTAAAAATTCATAATCCTGTTAGCCACTGGGCAAATCAAGGTAGTCAATGAAAATCTGTCAGACTGCTTTTTGGATTAACTTAAACTATTTACATATAAATTTGCTTGCATATCTGATGATTGTAATGATAAACTTAATCAAAAGACAGGCATATTCTTTCCAAAAGTTTACATCATGGGTTAATCACATGCCATTGGATACCTGGGTTTAGTTCAACCTCTGTCATCTAGTTATATAGCTTTAAATATTAATATGAAGAGGTTGGATTCATTGTTTTCAAAGGTCTTATTCTGGTTTAAATTTTTATGATTTCATTGAATTTACCATTATTTGACTGGTTTGTATTTGCACAGAATTATGATATTTATGGTGCTGTTTGTTTCCCCCTACATATTTTAATTGCATTAACATAACTCTCACTGGGAGGGCACAGTCCCATCAGTTTAACGAGTCTTTTCATGTGTAGTTAAGTGTAATAGATTATTGGATACTTTTTAATTTTATTTTTTTGTGTGTAAAAGTTAAAATCTCATAAATATAACTGCAAAAAAGGTAGCTTCTCATTTGCACCATCTACAATGTTGTGTAAGTAGTTTGTTTCCAGAAAGAAAACATGCTTATTATTACCTATTACAGGCTCATATGGAGTCCAGAAAATGGTGTGAAACTTTCTTTACCTTTCCTATTGATTTTCTTCATTTGGTACTGGGCAATCTAGGAGGCTCTTCTCTATCTAACCAATGACTCCTTTTGGCCAAAAGTAGGACGTTGAGGAGAGGGTTGGACAATAGAGAAAGGATTTACAGGGAAAAGAAAATCCTTGCTTTCCTCATTACTATTTAATTCTGTTGAAAAAGATAGAAGCATCACTCTGAGTACAGCAAGTCCCCTACATACAAACGTTCAAGTTGCGAACTTTCAAAGATGTGAATATGCATTCACGTGTCCAATTGTGTAAGTTAGTTCATCTGTCTGGTGTACGTTGTCACATGCATGCATCCTCTACAAGTGGTTGTGCTTTTGTGTACCTTACTGTATAGTACTCTATAGAGTATCATAGCACAGTATCTTTATTTCAAGCCCAAGATGTCTGGAAGGAAGCGTAAAAGCAGCCGATTGTGTTAGGTGCGTACCTAGGCTAACTGCAGGACTTTTGAACAAATTGGACTTACGGACGTGCTCTCGGAATGGAATGGAACTCGTTCGTATGTAGGGGACTTTCGTGTTATTTAAAGAGCTTCTAATGCGCCAGTATAATTAAGAGTATTTTTCATTATTTTTTTTATCAAAGATAATTTAATCTATTTCTGGTTTTCATTTTAGACTTGAGAAGACACAGCTGAATCAACCTATACTTTTTTGCCTTTTCCAGGACTTTGGATGATGTTGCATTTTACTCTTGGACTTCTAACTGCTATCCAAACCTTCACAATCACTTGATAGCTTCAGTGTTTCTTCCATTTCCTTTCCTTTCCTTTCCTTTTTCTTTTTTTACTCTTGCCTTCCTTGCCTCCTGCCATCCCTCTCGCTTCCTTCCTTCTTCCCCATTACTGTGGACATTTACTTTATTATCCTTAATACACTTAATAGCTAGATAATTTAGCATCTCCCTTTGGAGAAAGGAAACTGCCTTTAAATTTCATATGGCTTTGCAAAATTTAAAAACATATAAGAAGAACCAACTAAGCCCAAAGTTAGCAAAAGAAAGAAATGACAAAGATCAGATTAATTTATGACAAAGGAGCCAAGGGTAAACAATGGGAGAAAAGGTAGCCTCTTCAATAAATGGTGTTGCAAAAACTGGATAGCCACATGCAAAACAATGATAACTGGACCCCTATCTTACATCATATACAAAAATCAACTCAAAATGGATTAAAGACTTGAAAGTAAGATGTGAAACCATGAAACTCCTAGAAGAAAACAGGGAGTAAATTCCTTGACTTTGGTCTTGACAATGATTTTTCATATTTGACACCAAAAGCAAAGGCAACAAAAGCAAATATCAACAAGTGGGACTACAGCAACTAAAAAACTTCTGTACAGCAAAGAAAACCATCAACAAAATAAAAAGGAATTTACAGAATGGGAGAAAATATTTGTAAATTATATATCTGATAAGGGGTTAATATCCAAAGTATAAAAATAACTCATACAAATCAATAGCAAATCTGGTAGTGTATATATGTCCATGCCACTCTCACTTTGTCCCAGCTTACCCTTCCCCCTCCCCGTATCCTCAAGTCCATTCCTGTCCTGCCCCTAGGTTCTTCAGAACCTATTTTTTTTTTTTTTTTTAGATAGCTAGTGGGAAGCAGCTGCATAACACAGGGAGATCAGCTTGGTGCTTTGTGACCACCTAGAGGGGTGGGATAGGGAGGGTGGGAGTGAGACGCAAGAGGGAGGAGATATGAGGATATATGTATACGTATCCACCTCTCAGATGTTAGAATGGTTATTATCAAAAATATGAGAAATAACAAGAGAATGTTGGTGAGAATGTGGAGAAAAGGGAATCTGCACTGTTGTTGGGAATGTAAATTGGTGCAGCCACTATTCCTCAAAAAATTAAAAATAGGGGCTTCCCTGGTGGCGCAGTGGTTGAGAATCTGCCTGCTAATGCAGGGGACATGGGGTCGAGCCCTGGTCTGGGAAGATCCCACATGCACGGAGCAGCTAGGC
Source organism: Physeter macrocephalus (assembly GCF_002837175.3). Classification (NCBI taxonomy): domain Eukaryota; kingdom Metazoa; phylum Chordata; class Mammalia; order Artiodactyla; family Physeteridae; genus Physeter; species Physeter macrocephalus. The sequence goes on from NC_041214.2 coordinate 120,634,443, forward strand.
CCGTGAGCCACAACTACTGAGCCTGAGCGTCTGGAGCCTGTGATCCGCAACAAGAGTGCCGCGGAGCAACTAGGCCCGTGAGCCACAACTACTGAGCCTGCGCGTCTGGAGCCTGTGCTCCGCAACAAGAGAGGCCGCGATAGGGAGAGGCCCGCGCACCGTTATGAAGAGTGGCCCCCGCTTGCCGCAACTAGAGAAAGCCCTCGCACAGAAACGAAGACCCAACACAGCCAAAAATAAATAAATACATTTTTTTTAAAAATTAAAAATAGAACTACCATATGATCCATTCTCACATCTGGGTCTATGTCTAAAGGAAATGAAAATAGGATCCCAAAGAGATATTTGCACTCCTGTGTTCACTGCAGCATCATTCACAATAGCCAAGATATGGAAACAACATAAACGTTCATCAACAGATGAATGGGTAAAGAAGACATGGTATATATACACAGTGTAATTTTATTCAGCCATTAAAAAAAAAGAAATCCTGTCATTTGTGACAACGTGAGTGGACCTTGAGGGCATTATGGTAAGTGAAATAAGTCAGGCAGAGATACACTGTAATATCAAAGCTGAACTCACAGAAACAGAGTCAAATGGTGGTTACCAGGGGCTGGGGTCGGGGAAATGAGGAGATGTTGGTCAAAGAGCAAAAAGTCCAGTTATAAGAAGAAGTTCTGGGGATTTAATATACAGCCCGGTTACTGTGGTTAATAATACAAATTATCGACTTGAGTGTTGCTAGGAGAGTAGATCTTTAAATATTCTCCCAAATGGTAGTTACGTGACATGATGGAGGTGTGAGCTAACACTATAGTGGTAAACATTTTGCCATATATAAGTGTATCAAATCAACATGTTGCATACCTTAAGCTTACACAATGTTTTATGTCAACTCAATAAAGCTAGAAAAAATAATAAAATTAAAAAAGAAAAGAAGTTAAAAACATGAGAGGATCACAACTATATGATACATCATAAAACATCTATTATTCAATATAATTTTAGTATTGAATGATATTATGGCATTCAAGTTTTTGAAAATCAGTAATTGACCTATGTGTTCACTCATGCATTTATTTACTTATACATCTACCCACAAATGTTTATTGGATATCTGCTATATGTCAGTTATTGTATCTGCTGTAACACCATAATGAAAAATCATAGTCGCTGCTCTTGAGGAGTTTATAATAGAGTTATTAATACCTTTTTTTAAAACTAGAAAAAGTAAGAAAAAGTAAAATTGTATTCTGTGAACAATCTAGATAAGAGAGATTTTATTATGTATACTGGCAGACATTGTTAGTTGTCTACCAAAAGCTATCTCCTCCATTTTTTGCTATTATTTTTCTCTTATTTTGTTAGGAGCAACAAGTAGCACAGTCCTGGGCCATGCATACTGTTTGTTTTAATCCAATCTCTAGAATCCTGTCCTCTGCTTTTCTGATCTCTCTTGCATCTAAGAGTGGCCAGTGAGACCAAAATGATAGTATATGGAGGGGTTTCTGTGAAGGCTTTTCCTTTCTTGAAATAGGGAACAATGGTGGCCAGCATCATTTGTTCCCATTTTTTTCTGCATTGAGAAAAGACAGGTATCTCGACCTACAGCAGACATATTGTGAGCATAATTTGGTTTTCATGAGAAACAAATTAACACACTAAAGATGGTGCAGCAGAAAGATAGAAAGAGCTATTCCTTGACGATGTTATTGAGCAACTGAACTGACTATAGCCACCTCCTACCTTCAAACCTCTCATTATGTGAGAAAAATAAATCCCTATTAGTGTAAGTCATTATAAATTGGGTTATCTGTCACTTACACTGGAACAAATTCCTAGTAGATACACATATACAAAAGAATCAATAGGGATGTAACAGAGTAACATAAATTAAAGCCAACACTTACAGAACAGATTTTGTACTGCTAACATTCATGCGAATTAAGTGGGTCATTGGTAAGAGCTTGGAAATCATTATCACATCAATTTTTGGTTATAATTGGGTTTGAAATATGGTACAAAATGTCAAGAATTTATACTTAATAGAGGGTATAATCTCTTCTGTAGAGATCAATGATAGTGGCTACACATTAACATCTTATTTCCTACTATCCTTTCCTCCAGAACTAAAAACAAGTTTATCAACTAGGGATAAAGAAAGTTTACTTGAACTTTGAAGGTATTGAAGGATTCTTTGAAATAGGGTTTTCAAAAGTAAGGCATTTTATTCTTGTTTACTGAATCATGAACTATGATACTTTGTTTATAAGATTAGAGACATTTTGGGAAGAAAGAGACAGGCCAAGCATAGTGATTGCAATGATGTGCTGTCATATAAAAGGAAAGTTCCAATTTGTGTTTTCAATCCGATTTCTTCATAGAGAATATTGGGTATGTGAGTTATTAGGGAATCCTTGCTTAACTAAAAACCAGTTTTGATTTTATTATCAATATAAAGAACTCTATGAGATGTCAATATTTATTTATGCTTTAGAGGTACTAGTAGTATACAACATTAAGTAGTAGTGTTAATTATGAGGTCTCATAACATGAGCATTTTCCACATTTTTGAAAGATTTACCTGTAAATAAGCTGTTATCATTTGGAGGGCCTTTATTCAGTGAAAGTAGATGACAATTGTCATGGGTGTAGGTTGAAGGCATATGGAGATGTCTGTATATGTTATTTATAGCTATGATGGTAAGATAATCCAATAACAGCTGGAAAGAAAACCCCACTATAACTTTGAAGTGTTTTATGTTACTGATGCCTGAGGACTCATGGAAATAAAGTGAGAGCTAATTGAAGTTATTTGGAAGTTCCTTTACCTTTAATATAGTCCTTTAAGTTGGGAATGCTCAGTTCTACTCTGGTAGCATTCTGTTATTAACACACACTTGTTAAGCATGTGATATGTTCTAGGTACTGCTATCCTCACTGAACAAACAGATGATATACACCACTGCTGGTTGCACGGAACTCATAGTTTATTGGGGAGAAAAACACTTAAAAATAATCACACCAGGAAAATAGATGTATGTGGATGGCTCTGCAAGATCACGGAGCAGAGTCCCTCAAACCATCGGGGGAGTGGTCAGGGGAAGGATGGCCAACCACCTTCCTGCTTTCACATCTTCTATCTTATTCAAGGCTCATGTCTCCATTTGTGCTCTTGATTCAAACTTACCCCACCTCTTCTAGGACCTTTCGAGCAACATTTGTTGTTCCCTTTCTTATCTATATATTCAAATGTTTCTTTCTATGTTCTTTCTCTCACAGTCTAAACATGCTCATCCGCATCTTAAAAATAAAAGATGGCTTGTCATGGGCCACTCCACAACTATTTCCAGCTTCACTACCATGAAGTGAACACTTCTGCCTACAACTGAGGACTTTACTTCCTTTCATTCCACTCGTTTCTCCACACTTGTAATTTGGGTTTTATTCTGAGTGATGCACTGGAACTGCCTTGTCTACAGTGGGAAACGGCCCATGTAGATTGCAAGCTCCAGGAGATATGCACTCTTTCTCCCTCCTGCATTGTCTGTCACAACCTGCACAACCTCACCTGGCACAAAGTCAGAGCGGTGATAAATGCCTGTGAATGAAAGACTGATATCTTTTCTTAATTCCTGTGGTATTTTCAACATCTTCCTCATTTTCTTCAGGTCATTCTTGTCCTCCTTGGTTTCTGATATACCATTGTCTCCATTCTCAAATTACTTTCCTGGGCATTTCCTGTACTTCCTTTATTGGATCACATATTAAATATTAGTCTTCTTTCTGAATTTTATCTTTTATTATTTCTTCTTCTCACTCAATGTATTCCCCTATAGCTGTTGTGGTTCTCAAATTTATATTGCTATCAAAAAAGTTACTTTGAGAATATCCAAGGCTTACTTGACACATCCGTTTATATTTACTACTTTTGCTCCAATCAACATGTTCAGATCTTCTTGAAGAATTATTCCACCTCCAGAATTTCCTGTATAATAAGAGATGGTGTATCCAAAACCCAGAAACCTAGTAATCACTGTGAATAATCATCTTCTTTCTTGACCCCTCTCCCCAGGCCAAAAATCACTAAGTCTTATGGGTTATATCTTCTTATTATGTCTGATATCTGACACTTGAATCCATCACAGCTTTTCATATGGCTACCAAAGTAGATTTTTAAGAGTCCCCTGACCTCAGTCATGTGCTTCTTGAATTCTTTCTACACCTGTATCTTGAATGGACTTTCAAAAGCATAAAACTGGTAATGTTATATCTCTAACTAAAATAGTTCAATGACTCCTTTAGGATGCTGTACCAGAAAATTTAACACTATGAAAAGATGCTCAATGTCACTAATCATCAGGGAAATGCAAATCAAAACCATAATGAGATAACATTTGACACCTGTCAGAATGGCTATCATCGAAAAGAACACAAATAACAAATGTTGGTGAGGATATGTAGAAAAGGGAACCCTCGGGCACTGTTGGTGGGAATGTAAATTGGTGCAGCCACTGTGGAAAACAGTATGGAGGTTTCTCAAAAAACTAAAAATAGAACTACCATATGACCCAGCAATTCTGCTCCTGGGTATATATTTGAGAAAAACCAAAAACACTAATTCAAAAAGATACTTGTACCCCAATGTTCATAGCAGCATAATTTACAACTGCCAAGATATGGAACAGTGTCCATCAACAGATGAATGGATAAAGAAGTGGTATATGTATATATACACAATGGAATACTACTCAGCCATAAAAAGAATGAAATTTTACCATTAGCAATAACATGGATGGACTTGAGAGGCATTATGCTAAATGAAATAAATCAGATAGAGAAGAACAAAAACTATGATATCACTTATATGTGGAATCTAAAAAATACAACGAACTAGCGAGTATAACAAAAAAGAAGCGGACTCACAGATATAGAGAACAAACTAGTAGTTACCAGTGGGGAGAGGGAAGGGGGGAGGGGCAATGTAGGGGCAGGGGATTAAGAGGTACAAACTATTAGGTATAAAATAAGCTATGTAAAAAAAATTAAAATTAAAAAAAATTAAAAACTTAAGCTACAAAGATATATTGTACAACACGGGAAATATAGCCAATATTTTATAATAACTGTAAATGGAGTATAATCTTTAAAAATTGTGAATCTCTATATACCTGTAATATATAGTATTATATATCAACTATATCAACTTCAAAAAAAAATAATAATGCTGCTATTTTAAAAAAGAGAAAATTTAACACTATGTCTAAATGGTAAAGTAAATTAACTGGATCATCCCATTAAAATACAGAGTGAGCCTTATGCATATTTTCCTGCTTTTCTTTTAACTCTCCCTACCTCTTCATTAGCTTCATTCTCTTTGTTCAGTTGCAAATGGGATAAGGATCTTCCTTCCTCAGAAGGGCACCTCCAATCAATTCTCACAACCATTTAAAAAAGGCCCGTAGCTTCATGCTAATTGGGTCTTCTTTGAACAAATACTTTTGGATAAGGAATTGCAGTGCGTTGATTCATTTAGGCCTTGGTTAGTGTCTCTTACTGAACCAACCACTGTAGCAAGGGGAATGGGAGTACCTTGATGGTTGAGACCAATCATGGTCCACCCGTGAACTTGGGGTGGAGTGATCCTACTCACATAGCGGCCATATAATGGAGATAGAGTGGGTGGGTGTAGGACAGACAATCACTATGTCCCAGAGATGTCACAGGTCTTCTGTAAAGTGACCTGCGGGCCTATCTGTTTTTATCTTTTGTGGAATGCTTGTCTTCACTGTGGTTTTATGCATAAGGTTTTATGCATTCTCTGAACACATCAGTCTGTTTACTGCATCTGTGTCTATACTCATCTGTTCTCTCTGCATGAAAGGCAAACTCTTATTCCTTGTTTAAAAGTGAGTAGAGACATCCTTTTTATGAAGCTATTTGTGATGCCTTGTTCCCTAGGTAGCATGTGTTAATTCCCCTGGACTTCTTCTCCCTTCCCTTTTACAATACACTGGCCATATTGTATGGCACTTATTTATTTTTTACATGCTTGAATTTTAAGCCTTTTGAATCGGGGAAGTTTCCTCAGTTGCCTTGTAATCCTTAATACTAATACAATGTCTGGCATCATAGTAGATAAGGCTCATTAGAGTCAAGGACAAGAAATGCCACTTTCTCTAACACTTTAGGCATAAGCACGTTTCAAAGGGAAATATATTTTCCAGTGAAAAGTTTTCAGGTTTCCAGTTTCAAATGTATAGTCAAGATCGGGAAGAAAAGAACTACTTTCAGGTAAGGCAGCACAGAGAGAGAAAAAATCTACACTGTTTTGGCAAATAGAGACAAAAAGCACTCAAAAATAGATGAAAACTTGCAATGGATGGTTAAGAAAGTTCTGATTTCTCACTCTCAGTTTCTTGATTGTTAGGGGAAAGTAGCGTAAACCTTGGTAAATGTCCCAGAACCCAAGCTGGCAGCACACATTTCAGTAAAGGGGTAGTATAGCTAATGATTCTCACTTGTAAGAATAAATAAATATCTTACCTCCATTTCTGCTGGTAATCAAAGTCTTCAGATTCTCCTTATCAAAATGCCATCATCTCCCTTGTCCTCAATATCAAATACGTCATTAGATCCTATTGATTCTTCCCTAGAAATGTCTCTCATGTTTGCACTTGACAAATAAGGCTCTATGAAGGAATAGCGAAGGTAGAAAGTAGTCGTTCTGCAGAGAAAGTAAATTATGAAAGGGGAGATGACTTCAGAAATGTCTTAGGAGCAACAAGTAGAGAAAGTAGCCAGGACTGTGAGGTAGTGGTTAGACTTTAAAGGAAGAAATGTAATAAATGCCTCATTAATAAATTTCTCAATTCACTGAAACCCTTCATTATTTATATAAAGAGAATACTACTTTAGAATTTTTCCTAGAGAAAGTAATTTATCCATTTTCTAGGGTATTTAAGAATTTAGGAAAGCTAGGAAGTCTAGATGCTTCCTTCATGTTCTTATTGATGTCCTGCTCCTTACTGAAATGCAGTTTCTATGCAAAACAAATAAAACCTCCACTACCAACACAATTGTCATATACATAATCACTCTCCAAATGGCCTTTAGTGAGTGTTCATATATAAAACAAAGAAGGTAAAATGTTGATCAGTTCTTTTTAAAATGTTTTTGATTACATGCCTGCTTTGATATTTTAGGTGGATATCTTTCAGCAAAACAATAAAAATACCTTGAGCTTCTGGAATTAAATAAGGTATTCTTTGAAGGTATAAGGAAAGAGTGGTAAAATAATTTCAATACTTTCCCTGAGACAAAGAAATAGTTCTATTTCATACAGATGGGGAACTGGGAAGACACAATTATAGTTCTCATAAAGAAGACCAAATAATCTATTCAAACAGATGATTCCTTCAGTGACTCTACCTGACTGAGGAGGTGTGAGCAACAGAATGCTTTGAGCTCTGTAAAAAAGACATTGCACACATGAAAAGATGCTCAACATTGCTAATTATTAGAGAAATGCAAATCTAAACTACAATGAGGTATCACTTCACACCAGACAGAATGGCCATCATCAAAAGATCTACAAACAATAAATGCTAGAGAGGGTGTGGAGAAAAAGGAAACTCCTACACTGTTGGTGGGAATGTAAATTGATGTAGCTACTATGGAGAGCAGTATGGAGGTTCCTTAAAAAATTAAAAATAGAGCTACCAAATGATACTGCAATCCCACCCCTGGGCACATATCCAGAGAAAACCATACTTCGAAAAGATACATGCAACCCCCCCAATGTTCATAGCAGCACTATTTATAATAGCCAAGACATGGAAGCAACCTAAATGTTCATTGACAGATGAATGGATAAAGAAGATGTGGTATACATATACAATGGAATATTACTAAGCCATAAAAAAGAATGAAATAACACCATTTGCAGCAACATGGATGGACCTAGAGATAATCATACTAAGTGAAGTAAGCCAGACAGAGAAAGACAAATATCATATGATACAACTTATATGTGGAAGCTAAAAAAAATGATACCAATGAACTTATATACAAAACAGAAATAGACACAAAGACATAGAAAACAAACTGATGGTTACCAAAGGGGAAGAGGGGGAGAGGGATAAATTAGGAGTTTGGGATTAACATATACACACTACTATGTATATAAAATAGATAACCAACAAGGACCTAATGTATAGCACAGGAAACTCTACTCAATATTTTGTAATAACCTATAAGGGAAAATAATTTGAAAAAAGAATATGTATATATAACTGAATCGCTGTGTTGTACACCTGTAACTAACACAAAATTGTAAATCAACTATACTTCAATTTTTAAAAAAGACACTGCATAGAGAATGTTAATAAGCACCTATCTTGCTTCAAACAATAATATTTAACATATTGATTAATTTTCAACATTTAAATTTTCTATCTAAAACAAGCCCACCTTGTGCTAATAGGACAATATCCAAGTAGAGAGCACCATTCAAATCATTTTGTCTCCTCTTTGCCAAGTCCATTTCCCTTTAACATTTTAAGGCTCACTCCTATCAACATGCCCTTGAAATGGGAGTTAAAGCAGACTTCAGATCACTGTGATCTGCAAAAGGTTTTGCCATCCTGAATAGTCTCTCAAATGTCACACTCATGGCAATTAGATGTTTTAAGAAACATGATTATCTGCTTCTGAATGAATCTGAATAATAAATAAGTAAACAATGAGATAATGGGCTCAAATGATGTAGCACAAAATATTCATCTTTTTTTCCAAAGCTCCAACACAGCCCCTAGACACTAATTTCATTCCTTGGCTGTGTATCTGAAAATAACTACCAGAATACACTTCATGCTTGAAAGAATTAATTTCTGAAAATCTGTGCATGGGGCCTGAGCTGGCAGTGAGCTGGAATAGTACTTAGAGCACCTTCACTTCACTGACAGGGACCTAACGACATTCAGAATGTCACATGGTCCGGATATCTTAGAGCTCTGGCAACTAGAATCCCATTGTTCCCTGTATATATTTAAAAATACTAGGTTAGTGTTTAAAAAAGATGTGAAATGTGAATTGTTTCTATAAATAAATTTAATAATACAGGAAGTCTTATTAAAGATATATTTAGATAGAGCCTTTCACTTAGGATAAACAAATTCCCTGTCTTATTTAATTTGCCCTTGAAAAGAAAAGAAAATTTGACCAACTATTTTCTGATTTTTTTCTCAGATTTTGGAAGAGTGTTGCCCACATATCTGAAGCTCTAACTCTAAAAATCATGAGGCATGAATATTTTGACTGTTCAGTATTTACAGCACATAATTATATTTAATGACCATAATAATCTTGATTTATCAAAAAATGGTTAAATGTATTCTGAGTACTTTTTTAAAGAAGGTAAGAACATATGTAATGCATCTTTAAATATGGTGCTATAAAATTCTTTAAAATAGATCTCAATGCTTTGAAAAAGATACTTTAGTAACCTTACACCATGTTCAAAAAGACATTTATTCTCTTAGAACTTTGTAGCACAGTAATGATCATTTAGTTCAAACCCCTAAATTTTTCTGAGTCCAGGAGTTTAAGTAACTTGCTTAAGATTACACTGATAAAGAGTGATGGGACCTCAATTTGTATCTAGATTTGTAGATTTCAAAGTTCAATTATTTTTCAGCACATCACATAGTATAGGCAAGATTTTTTTTCTCTTTAAGAAAGTCAGTAGCTTAAACTCTCAGATAATAAATGACTAAAGAAAAATAGTGACAAAATATTCCAGTTGAAGCAAGGAAAAGAAAGGAACCTTCATTTATTTGAGCCAGTAACTGTGCCAGAAAAATTCATGTAATTTGTCAATTTTGGTAATATTATCCACATTTTCAGAGGTAAAAAAAAATCCAAAAGACTGAAGTGGTCTGATTTTCTCAAGGTCATTTCTTCTTAAGTGGCACATCTGGAATATGAACCCATGTCTTTCAGAGAGACTATCTGATTGCCATGCCTATACTCATGAAAGGACACAGTCAGTAGTGAGTTGTATTAGACCTTGATGACTGGTTATGAGGGGATATGAACAAGCCTACCTGCAGCAGTTCAATCTTACAATTCTGTACCATCTTTCCTAAAGGAATGACTCCCATTGGAGGTAAAACTGTCAACTTAGTACTCAAGAATCATGCATCAGTTATATCTCTGGGAAACTCCCCTAAGGAATTGAGGGTAGCCATTTTGGGGAGATCTTCACAATCATCCGAAGGCTACATCAATTACCGGTTGAGTTCCCTTAGACACTTGAAGGAGAGAAGAAAGTTAATGGTGGCCTCCACATAAGAAATACCATGGGAGGATGGGGTAAAGTAAACTTGGAAAGAAAGTGTCATTTATTTTTTTTAATTATTTTTAAAATATCTTTATTGGAGTATAATTGCTTTACAATGTTATGTTAGTTTCTGCTGTATAACAAAGTGTATCAGCTATACCTGTACATATACCTCCATATCTCCTTCCTCTTAAGCCTCCCTCCCACCCTCCCTATCCCACCCCTCTAGGTCGTCAGAAAACATTGAGCTGATCTCCCTGTGCTATGCAGCAGCTTCCAACTAGCCATCCATTTTGCATTTGGTAGTGTTCATAATTATAAGAATTCCCCCAAGTAAGACCTACAACGGCCAGGGGACACAAGTTGACAGTATCTCTCAGAGCATCTCCCAGCCATCTGGTGTAGTTCCCAGTTCATTCTGAATAAGTTGACTCTAATTCCTATTTTTGGAGAGACTTCCTAGAGGCAGTCTGGCTGATCTGTTTGGTTCTTGCATGCAACAAGCTGGGGGATATTTGTCTGTCCTGTAGAGCAGTAGAGCAATAGCTATAAGAATAAGGGTGGGAAAGACATCCAGAAGTATTAAGTGTTTTATGAGGGAGATGTCGGATATGGGGCCTTTCCCTGCTATTTCCAATTGACTTCTTGGATGGTTAAGTGGAATGGTGATCAAAGCATCATCAAAGATCTCTGGTATAGATAGAAAACCCAGCAGTCAGTTAAATTCAAGGTGTTTGCAACCATTTGGGAGAGTTATGGCAGGGCATTGTCTTTTACAGAAAAGCCTTCCAGGGCAATTCTGAAATGTAAAAGATCATTAAGATCCCTCCCTCTCACACCTCCTGGGCCTAAGGTGTTCCCTCCTAAGGTGCCAGGTTTGTGGCACTCTCTCCACTCCTATAAAATCTGTATGTCCTATCACAGTAACTATAATGTCACCTTTTTTCAACCATCTTCTACTATTATCCAGAGGGATCTGGTACAAGAGGGATAAGACATTTTTATAAAACCTTCAGAGACCCAGTATATTCCCTATTTTGGCCATGTGGGTTTACAGTAAGGGGTTTGTTGTGTTCAACCAAAGAGTCATTATTATTATGTTCTAAAACCATGTATATTCAATAAGAGAATCCAGGTGGCTGGGCCAGAATTCAGTCTGAATCCTCTAAGACCTTTTTTGGTTCAGTTGCTACTTGGAGAATACATTAACTCATCCAGCCTGAGGTTGCTGTTAAGGGAAAAAAAAGAAACATAATGATCAAGATTGGTCTGGTTGGAGTCTCAAATTTCCAAAATAGGTCTACGTATTCCCCCACCACTTTCATCCTGACCATCAGATGCTCCTTTAGTGACCAAACTGCCATACTCATGTGTGCGTGGATTAGGAGGCAGTGAGGGAAGTAGACTCAGAAATCTTTTTGACCTGGTTTTTAGAAGACATTTCCAATACTCAAAAATACTGGATGCCTGGGGATGGTAGGCGTGTGGAAGATCCATCAAATACATATCAGGGCATTGTGGACACTGTCTAATGACTTTTGTGATAAAAGGAGAATCATTGTCAGACTGCAAATGGTCCAGAAAGTCAAACACATAATTGAGATTAAATTTTGAGTCACAACGGTATGACTGGAATCAGCTGTCTGGAGTGGGACAGCAATTCCATAACCTGAAAATGTGCTGACAACACTGAGGCACAATTACTAGCCAGGTAAGGGGATCAGGGAGCTAATATAATCAATCTTTAAGCACTGGGTGGGGGTCAAGTCCCAAGCAATTTGGTTCCTCTCCCCTTGAGACAACAGGCCCACCTTTGGCAAGAGTCTGGCATGTGGTATTAGCCTCTTCATCAGAAACAGAATCCTTTCCCCTGTATCCAGGATATGATGGTGGATGGATTGCTATATCCCATATAGTGATGAATCTATGCAGTGATTATGACAATCTGGGTAGTACAGGCTTAATCTGCAGTATGAGTCCAGTTGGCCTCATCAGAGAATGAATCCTTTTCATGGCCATCTGTACAAGTGGCCCAGATAGTTTGATTTGAAGCCTCATTGTCATACTTCATGGCCCCAAAGAAAGATGTCTTTAACCTGACAGTCTGTAGTTTTCCATGTGGCTGACCAAATCTCTAGGCCTCTTGCAACAGTTTAAAATCAGTGAAAATAAAACAAAGTTCATCACAGGAAGCGTTCATCTGAGTTAGGAGAACAGATTGAGATCTGCCCTAGTGTAGAATAAACATAGTCCCTTTTCAGTTTGGCTCAGCTGGTCTGAGGCTGAGCCTGCAGAAGTCCTGTGCACACTATCAGTTTTCAGTTTAACAGAGCTGTCAGTAAATCAGAGCCAGACATTTTGGGGAATCTCAGTGACAAGAGGATTCATTGAGCAGGTAGCTTCTCATCAGGCAGTGGAGTGGGAAACAAAGTGCCCCTCACAGGTACAGCTGCCACTTTCTCATGTAAAGATAAGATGCTGCTGGGGCTGGATGAATATGCCATTTCCACTTGGCAAGTAAGGCTTATTGAGCAAGCTTTATCATGTTAGTCATGGACTCTGAATTTTTTTAATTTTTATTTTATATTGGTGAACTCTGAATTGACTCCAAAATAGGGATGTTATGCCAGAGACTCATGAGGCCTTTCTGGGTAAGGTGTTTGGTTTCAAACCAAGCCCAATAGTATGCTTATAGCTGTTTATCAAAAATGCTATATTTAGTAGCTGTGTCAGGGCAACGATGATTCCAAAGCCTTAAGAGGGACCTCCAAGGAGAGACTACTTCCCATTGCTGGGGACTTCAGTTGGCAAAATTATCAGTCATAGAAATTGTAGCTCAAAAGGGTCCTTAAGGTTGTCAGACCCAAAGGTAGCGAACATGTTATAATCTGCTGGAAAGTTTCCAATGGGACTTTTAATGAGGACACAACTCCAAACAAGCTGATTTGTATTATGGTCAGTCAGTGGAATCAAGTAGGAATTTCGAGTGGGGTACAAACTGTATCAATACCGAGAGAGTCCAAGAATATGTTGGGGCCTCTCTTTGGAGATGAGGTGCCAGAGATAGCTGATCTGACCTGCTGAAGGAATTGATGGTTAGAAAAAAAGTCATCGGGAATACCTTCTGAGGCAGAAGCTAAGGAGAAAAAAATAGCTCTCTCAAGCATACCACAAATTAATTTTTTTAAAGAAATATTTCAAAATTTTCTTTCATCATTTTGAACATGAACTAGCGACACTGTTCTACTCAGTGAATTTAATCTTTCCTTTAACTCCCACCTTTATTCTTCAGTGCTACACTTATATCCATAAACCTATTAACTCCATAGCTGTTCTAGATTTACTTCCTTTCTCTTCCTATCCTGGATAGGTATGCACTACTTTATTACCAGTTTACATTTGTAGATGATAATGCAGGTCCACTTTATCTTCTATTGAAGTATAATTGACTTACAATATTATATTAGTTTCAGGTGTACCATATAGTGATTTGATATTTTTATACCTTACAAAATGATCACCACAATAAGTCCAGTTATCATCAGTTACCATACAAAGGTATTATAATATTATTGACTATATTCCCTGTAATATATACACTGTAATGCTGTACATTACATCCTTGTGACATATTTATTTTATAACTGAGAATGTACCTCTTAGTCACCATCCCTATTTCACACATACCTCCACCCCCTCTGCTCTGGCAACTGATTATTCTCTGTATCTATGAGTATTTTTCTCGTTCTGTTTTGTAATGTTTGTTTTGTTTTTAAATTGCACATGTAAGTAAAATCACATGGTATTTGTTTTTCTCTGTCTGATTTATTTCATTTAGCATAATATCCTCTAGGTCCACCCAGATTTTCACAAATGACCACACAGCATTCTTTTTTATGGTTGCATAATATTCCATTGTATGTATATATATATATATATATATATATATATGTGTGTGTGTGTGTGTGTGTGTGTGTGTGTGTATAACTTCCTTTTTATCAGTTCATCTATCAATGGACACCAAAGCTGCTTCCAAATCTTAGCTATTGTAAATAATGCTGCAATGAACATAGAGGTGCATATATCTTTTCAAACTGGTGCTTTCTTTTTTTTCAGATAAATACCCAGAAGTGGAATCGCTAGGTCATGTGGCAGTTATTTTAATTTTTTGAGGAGCCTCCATACTGTTTTCCATAGTGGTTGTACTAATTTAAATTCCTACCAACAGTGCATGAGGGTTCCCTTTTCTCCACAGTTGACAAAACTTATTCATTGTTTTTTGATAACAGTCATTCTGACAGGTGTGAGGTGATATCTCATTGCAGTTTTGATTTTCATTTCCCTGATGATTAGTGATGTTGAGCATCTTTTCATGTGCCTGTTGACCATCTATATGTTTTCTTTGGAAAAATGTTTATTCAGATCCTCTGCCCATTTTTAAATCAGATTGTTTGCTTTTTTGATATTGAGTTGTATGAGTCATTTATATACTTGGAAAATAACCCCTTATTAGACATATCATTTGCAAATATTTTTCCCCATTCAGTAGGTTGCCTTTTCATTTTGTTGATGGTTTCTTTCACTGTGCAAAAGTTTTTTAGTTTGATGTAGTCCCATGTGTTTATTTTTACCCTTGCCTGAGCAGACAGATCCAAAAAAATATAGCTAAGACCAATGTCAAAGAGAATACTACCTATATTTTCTTCTAGGAGTTTTACAGTTTCAGGTGTTATATTTAAGTGTTTAATCCATTTTGAGTTTATTTTTGTATATGGTATAAGAAAGTGGGCTAGTTTCGTTGTTTTGCATGTAACTGTTCACTTTTCCCGATACTATTAATTGAAGAGGCTGTCATTTCCCTAGTGTAGATTCTAGCTTTCTTTGTTATAGACTAATTGACTATATTAGCATGGGTTTATTTCTGGGCTCCCTATGCTGTTCCATTGATCTGTGTCTGTTTTTTTGTGCCACACTGTTTTGATTACTATAGATTTGTAGTATAATTTGAAATCAGGAAGCATGATACCACCAGCTTTGTTCTTCTTTCTCAGGATTGCTTTTGCTATTCAAGGTCTTTTTTGGTTTCATACAAATTTTAGGAAAATTTGTTCTAGTTCTGTGAAAAATGCCCCTAGATTGCTATAGGTGCTATGGACATTTTAACAATATTAATTCATCCAATCCATGAGCACAGTGTATCTTTATTTATTTGTGTCTTTTTCAATTTCTTTCATCAATGTCTTATAGTTTTCAGGGCACAGGTCTTTCACCTCATTGGCTGAATTTATTTCTAGGTATTTTATTATTTTGAATAGAATAAAATATTCTATTTGAATAGAATATCTTTTAGAATAAAATATTCTATTTGAATAGAGTATCTTTTTTTATCCCTTCACTTTTAGTCTGTGTGTTTCTTTACATCTGAAGAGTCTCTCATAGGCAGCATCTAAAGATGGGTTTTGTTTTTTTATCCATCTAGCCACCCTCTTTTTCTCCTTTTTTTTTTTTCACACTATGTCCTTTGATTGGAGCATTTAGTCTGTTGACATTTAAAGTCATTATTGCTAGGTATGTAGTAATTACCATTTTGTTACTTATTTTCTGGTTGTTTTTGTAGTTCTTTGTTTCTTCTTCTCTTGGTCTCTTCCCTTGTGAATTGATGATTTTCTTTAGTATTATGTTTGGGTTCTTTTCTATTTATTTTTGTGTATTTATTGTAAGTTCTTGGTTTGTGGTTATCAGAAGTTATGAATAATGACCTATATATAGAGCGGTTTATTTTAAACTGATATTTGCTTAAGTTCAAATGCATTCTAAAACCACTATCTTTTTACTCCCCCTGCCACATTTAAAAACAATTTTAGAATAATTTCATTAACATTTTCCTTTGGGTTTTATTGAGATATAATTGACATACAGCACTGTATAAGGTGTAGAGCATAATGATTTGATTTATATACATCATGAAATGATAACCACAGTATGTTTAGTGAACATCCATCATCTCCTATAGATACCAAATAAAAGAAGAAAAAAGTTTTTCCTTGTTGATGAGAACTCTTAGCATTTACTCTCTTAAAAGTTTTCATATATAACATACAGCAGTGTTAATTATATTTATCATGTTGTACATTACATCCCTAGTACTTATTTATCTTATAACTGGAAGTTTGTACCTTTTGACTGCCCTCTCCCATTCCCTCTCCCCTGACCCCATGCCTCTGGTAACCACAAATGTAACCTCTTTCCCAATGAGTTTATTTGTTTGTTTTTGAAGTTTAATTGACCTCCAACACTATGTTAGTTACTGGTGCACAACATAGTGATTTGATATTTCTATACATTTCAAAATGATCACCATGATAAGTCTAGTTACTATGTGTCACCATACAAGGATATTACGTTATTATGGACTATACTGTCCATACTGCACATTTTACATTTTATGTTTTCACATCACATTTTACACCTTTTTATTTTGTGTATCTCTTAACTACTTACCGTAGTTATAGTTGATTTTTACTACTTTTGTCTTTCAACCTTCATACTAGCTTATTAAATGGCTGATCCACTGCCTTTACTATATATTTGCCCTTATCATTGAAAATTTTTCTTTCATATATTTTCTTATTTCTATTTCTATGGCCTTTTCTTTTCCAATTATGGAAGATCCCTTACCGTTTCTTTTAAGGCCAGTTTAGATGATGAACTCCTTTAGTTTTTGCACTGGGAAACTCTTTATCTCTCCTTTAATTCTGAATGGTAATCTTGCTGAGTAGAGTATTCTCGGTTGTAAGTTTTTTTCTTTCAGTACTTTAAATATAAAGTACTTTAAATATATCATGCCTCTCCCTTCTAGCCTCTAAAGTTTTTGCTGAAAAATCAGCTGATAGTTTTATGGGAGTTCCCTTTATGTGACTACCTTTTTTTCTCTTACTGCCTTTCAAGTTCTCTCTTTATGTTTTGACATTTTAATTATTCCTTGGTGTGGATCTCTTTGGGTTCATTTTTTGGGGACTATCTGTGCTTCCTGGATGTGGATATCTATTTCCTTCCCCAGGTTTGGGAACTTTTCAGCTATTATTTCCTGCAATAAGTTTTCTGCCCCTTTCTCTCTCCCTTCTTCTTCTGGGACCCCTATAAAGTACATATTAGTACACTTGATGTTGTCCCAGAAGTCCCTTAAACTATCCTCATTAAAAACTTTTTTTTTTCTTTTTGCTGTTCTTTTTGCTGTTCTGATTGGGTGATTGCCACTTATCTGTCTTCCAGGTCACGGATCCATTCTTCTGTATCATCTATTCTGCTATTGATTCCTTTCAGTGCCTTTTTCATTTTAATTATTGTATTCTTCAGTTTGGATTTTTTTTTCTTATATTTTCTAACTCTTTATTGAAGTTCTCACTCTGTTCCTCCATTCTTGAGTCTGCAAGCATCTTTATGAGCATTACTTTGAACTCTTTATCAAGTAAGTAACTTATCTCCATTTCATTAAGGTTTTCTACTGGGGTTCTATCTTATTCTTTTGCTTGGAACATATTACTCTGTCACCTCATTTTGTTTAACTTTCTGTGTTTCTTTGTTTTCAAGTGTGTGTTTTGTTCTCTCCCAGGCTTAAACGTGTGTTTTGTGAAGGAGCATTTTCCATGTAGGCTGCACGTGCCATGCAGCTTTGGCAGGTTGGCTGGAGTTGGAGCAGGTGTAGGTCTAGGGAGTGTGTCCCAGGGTGCTTTGCACCCAGGCCACCTTGATGGAATAGCTGGAGCTGAAGTGGGCATGGGCTGGTGGGTCCCAGGTCATGCCATGCTGGGCAGCCTTGGCAGGATGGCTGGAGCCAGGGTGGATGTGGGCTGGGGGGTCCCATGGTACTTTTCACTTGGGTCATCTTGGTGGGATGGCTGGAGCTTGGGCAGTTACACCAGGGCTGCCTTAGAAGTACGACTGTAGCCGGTAGCCTGGGGTGCACTGGGACAGCCTTAGCAGACTGGCTAGAGCACCTAGACTATTTTCCTACCATGGTAATAAGATAGAGAGGGAAGAAAAAAATGGCACTCTCCAATTCCCCTAACCCCAGAGAGAGTTCTAGCAGTTCTCCACTCATTTGACAGATGCTCTAGGATTAATAAATGTATTTTCTTCATGTATAGTCTAGGTGCTTTTTAAACTGCTGTTTTTTTCACTGTGCCCCAGGGTGGGCAAGTCTGTACATGGGCCTCTCAGTGTTATCCTTCCTTACTGCAGGTCACCAGGTTGGAGGTGGAGTTCTCATGGATACTGTGTCTCCCTCTTTCCTACCCGTCCCTCTGTGGTCCTTCTGTTGTTTGTTGTGCAAAAGCTGTTCAATAAGCCCTCAGTTCTTCTTCAGAAGGAATTGCTGGATATGTAGGTATAGATTCGTGTATCTGTGGGAGGAGGTAAGTTTACGGTCTTCTTATGCTGCCATCTTGGACAGCTACTTTCACTTTTAAATTAAGGTCTAATATTAAATTTCATTTCTTCAGTTCACCACTTGAATCAAAACTTGTGCTTTTAAACAGTGTAAAATCTTTAAAACATTTATTAATTTTGATCTCCTGTTTTCTTCTCTGAGCAGTTCAACAATGTGTACAACTGTTTCTTGTTCCACATGACTCTTGTTCCAAGTACGCTAGTTGAATCAACTAATTTCTAATGATTTCTATTTTATTTTGGTTTCTTTTTTCTATTTAAAACACAATGAGTCATCAGCTCCGTGCTTTGTGACCACCTAGAGGGGTGGGATAGGGAGAGTGGGAGGGAGGGAGACGCAAGAGGGAAGAGATATGGGGATATATGTATATGTATAACTGATTCACTTTGTTATAAAGCAGAAACTAACACACCATTGTAAAGCAATTATACTCCAATAAAGATGTAAAAAAGAAAAAACACATAAT
Source organism: Physeter macrocephalus (assembly GCF_002837175.3). NCBI lineage: Eukaryota > Metazoa > Chordata > Mammalia > Artiodactyla > Physeteridae > Physeter > Physeter macrocephalus. The sequence goes on from NC_041214.2 coordinate 120,653,703, forward strand.
GAGTTAATCTCATTTAGAAATTTTCATTCTAGATAATGATTATTTCATTATTTATATCATATGTGCATGTTTAGTCCCTCCAGCATCACATTTTGAAATCATTTCTACTATACCTAGATATTTTCTACTGTTTTCTGTAAATATTGTACATAATATCACTGTCACACTTGAGAAATAATGCATAAATAATTTTATTCTTTAAATAACTTCAAGCCAGTATTCTTTATTGGCATTTTCTTCCAGTTGTTACATACTATGAGTTGGTATTTATTTATTCAGCCTTCTTTCGGTTCTAAGAATTGCACATGTTCTTTTTTTGTATACAAGTGATATGCTTCATGTTATTTTAATCAAGAATGATTAAACAAAATTACATGGTTTTCATCTGACCCATTCAAGTTTTGAAGTTGATGAGATAATTTTCTTATTTTCATAAGAAATTAAATCTTCATTAAATTAATCATTTTAGGGTCCTGTGTGCTCAATTTAGGTTTGTTATACTTAAATAAAAGGTAGTCTGTTTATATTTTTTTAGCTTTTAAAAAATATAAACAAACTACTGCTATGAAGGTTTTCACATTTTTTTCAGCTTTATTTTTGAGCTCCACTTTTGTGTATCTTATCATGACTCCAACTTGAACCCATGTTTAATCATCTAATAAAATGCAATTGTTTCCAAAGTATATGAAATAAAGTATATTTTAATCAAAATCTATTAAAATAACAATAAAAAATAAAATTATTTTCACATTTGTTTTCAAAAACTTTTTTCTTGAAATTAAAATGTGAAATATCATTTATAAATAACTAAAAAGTTAGCTCAAAATTATTTTAATAAGACTGGAATTCTTAATTTAGTGGTTTTTATAAAATAAAACTTTGCAACTGTAGCATTCAATTCACACCTGATACTAAAGTGAAGTATCAAAATCATGTTAAGTGCATACCCACATACATACAAATTTATGAGTAATAAAAATTATTTAATTTATCTCAGCTACCTTCTGCAACTGTTGAGGTTTTATGTATCAGTGGGAAATTCTTTGCTGTGTAAGAATTTTTCCATTCATGTTGACAGGAAGGAGTTGACTAGTATTTATATTGTCTTTTTTTCCTACCTAGGTACTTCTGCCACTCACATCCTCTTCTCACTATTTCCGTGTCCAGTGAAGCAGTCAGACACACAATCCACAAACTTCCTAGCATTTAGATGTAATCACCTTTCCTTTTGAAGGACATGGGGCAAAAGATGGTTAGAAGCCATTTCTTGGGGCCTAAAGAGTTGTTAGTTTTGAGAACTGCTGTTTAGTGTTACAGGTCTTATCAGCAGTGAGTGTTAAATTCTGTGAGGCAGAATCCATGTTTCCTTTAATAAATGATGTGTATGATATGTGGGACTCTTAAAAGCCAAAGGACCCAAGCCAAGAATCTCTCTTGCTTAATTCTAATGGCAGTACTGAGGAAAATAATTGATTTTATTTTTTCTGATATATAGATGAATAAATTGATCTTTTCATTTGCCATTCTATTTCTTTAATAGCTCAATATTAACTGTATCAAAGAGAACATCTTCATACTTTTCAAGACTTATTTTGGAGAAATAGTTTAAGAAGTCATTTCACAGAGTGTGAAGTTAAGCAGCAATAGGTTGATTATCAAATGTGGTTTTTCCCTCCTCATTTCCAAGATCAATTCTTGAAAATTTTGGCAGACATAAAATATTTTTAATATATTTTATTTACTAAGTTCAATTGAATTACTATATTCAATTCGGTTGAATAAATGTTCAATAAAAATTTAGTCAGAAATACTATTCTGGGATGTGATTGTTCTTTTCTGCTTGGTAGTGGTTGCACAACTGCAAATCAACTTTGACATGAATGGTAATAAAGAAATTCTGTAAAAGCAAAATATTTTTAGTTTTAATTGGAAGCTCTTATTCAAATTGGTTGAATAACCTGGCAAGTTGTGTGTATGGAAATTAGACTATATGGAAATATGACTGGCCAAACTATAAAGGGAAGTTTTACTGATTACTTGAATAAAAGATGGTCATTATAAATTCTTCAAGAAACAGAAGGAAAATATGTAGACAAGGGATAATAAGGTAATACTGTAGAAATAAAGATCGCATTTAAGAAAATTGTGAGAAAAGAGACCAGGGTCAAGGCTAGTATTGCTGTCAAAATATTAGTATCAAATGATGAGACCACCATTCAATGACCAATACAAAAACGAAGATGAATTTATTGCGTATTAAGTAAGGGTTGCTACGGGAGGTTGGCACAGTCTTCTCAAGCAGAGCAAGGAATTGATCTTACATACAGTTTTGAGGGAAGATGGTATTCAGAAATTGGTAAACTTTAGAAGTATGGAAACTCCGAAGAGAATGTTGTTAATTGACTGCTTTCAGGTTCAGGTTTACTGGAGTATGCCTGCTGCTGATTTGTTAGATGGAGTTAAGATTTAAGATGTGTTCTGATGGTTATTTGTCATCCTAGAAAAAGACTGATTGTTCTATACCCGTGTTAACAAATAACTATCAGAAACAGTCTTAAACCTAGTTTATTATTATTTTTTCTTAAGAAATAACTTATCAGTGGCTGGGGAAGCTTCTGGGCTAAATAGTGTTTTCAGGATAAAGATTTTTGCTTAGAGATGCATTCCAAATATTTTATAATAACAAACAACCAATGTTTTAATTTTTTGATTAGAGTTGAGTAAATGCAGTAAAAAATTCACAGATCTAAGGACTTGTAACATTGAGATGAGACTATGGAAGAAATTAATAAATACACCCTTTGTTGAAATGAGAGGAGAAATTGTGTTTCTTTAAAATCTGCCCTCAAATGCATTTTTATCACAAAGAAGTGAGTTCATGGAGATATCATTGATTTCCCTTTCAGAACTAAAACTTTCAAGGCTGTTCTAAGAAATAAAAAACAGTTTTTAGAAGTGTAAGTTGGGGACATTATTAATGCAAAAACCACAGGATGATGACCTTTATTGCTCTTACAGTATCTTAAAGTCCTTTTAAAATAAATCTTCTGATGAGATCATTTTGATTTGAGATTTAGTATACATACAATGATGTATCCAAAACTAGAAGTTTCTCTAGCTATCTGAAAGTAGAACGTTTCTATGAAAACTTCTGTAAGCCAAAATGATTTAAAGCAAAGAAGCAATTACCTTAGGAGACATCTTGCTAACGGATGCAAGATAAAGCACAGATGCTCACACAGTTTAAAGCTATGGTGGCTTGAGGTTGAGATGCTGAGTGTAGTTCCCAGAGAAGGAGCTGGAGGTGCCACTCTTGCTGCTGGGTGCACACTGCCTCTATAAGGCTCCCTGCAAAACAAACGCTGATTGTTATTTTCACATTTTGCCTTTTTTTCTGACAAATGAAAATCCTACTCGAATTTCTTTTGGTTAGTAAAAGCAGGTACTAATGTAGGTCTTTCATAAAAGCAAAGTGGTATAAAGTGAACTTTCAAAAAGCAGGGGATACCTGTATTTATGGAAAGAATATAATGTGTTCCTTCTTAGGCTGTCTTCTGCTTATTCTGTTTGCAGAAATGATTTGTTTTGTTTTATTCTATCTTTATCTTATTCGTGTCTTTTTATTAATGTGTGCCATTCTAAAGTAATTTATATTAGTATTAATATTTAACCATTTACTAATTTATTTATAAAACCTGGTGAAGTAGGTCAGTATAGTTTTTGCAAGAATTTACCTTAGAATTTACTTAAGGATTCACTTAATAATTTGTTTTGATTTGAGAAATTTGAGTACGTAATTCAGATAACTTCCCTAAGATGCAAATAAGACAATAAAATGTTTTGACATTTTTTTCCTAAGTCCCCAAAAGGTTTTCAAATATAATATACTCTAAAATTTACTAGTTTACATTTCTTATATAAAATGAGCTATGAAATTACTGTATATCAGAAATTGATCTCTTACAATAAAAAGTTTATTAATATTGTATTTTTTAGTCATTTAACTCAAATTTCTCTTTTTCAGTCAGCAAGTCTGTGTGATCCACACTTTGCACATTAAAAGTTTGGCCATTGCCCCTGGTTGCTGAAAGGTATCTTCTAAGCCCTTGGAATATCCTGCCTGATAAGAGTGTCTTTACTGACTTGGGGTCTTGGGCCATGCCAGATACTCTGTGTTTACAATGTAATTATTGGGGAGGCTTTGGACAATGCAGTGGTAGCTTGACCTCTGGAGGGGCTGAAGACTTAGGACAAACCTATGGGCAGTCATTGATGCCTACATGACAACCCCCAATAAAATCCCTGGACACCAGTGCTCAGGTGAGTTTCTCCAGCTGACAATACTCCATATGTGTTACCACACATCATTGCTGGGAGAAGTAAGCACTATCCACATGACTCCACTGGGAAAGACAATGGGAAGCTCATGCCTGAAACTCTCTGAGACACTGCCTTGTACGCCTCTTCTCTTTACTGATTTTGATCTGAATTCTTTCACTGTAACAAACAATAACTATGTGTATAATGGGCTTTCTCTATTCTGTGAGTTTTTCTAGCAAATCAGTGAACCAATGAGGACTCCTAAACTACATGGTCTGTTCCCAGGCTGTGATATTTTTCCTAAGTGAGTTTTCTCCTAAAAGGAGTAACGGTTTAAAAAAAAAGTCCTAAAACTACCATTACTCATAAAAACCAGTCAGTCAACCAACCAATCAACCAACCAACCAATCACTTCTTTCAAAGATTTTCAGGCTTAGGGGCTTCCCTGGTGGCACAGTGGTTGAGAGTCCGCCTGCCGATGCAGGGGACACGGGTTCTGCCACAGAGCGGCTGGGCCCGTGAGCCATGGCCGCTGAGCCTGCGCGTCTGGAGCCTGTGCTCTGCAACGGGAGAGGCCACAACAGTGAGAGGCCCACGTACCGCAAAAAAAAAAAAATAAGATTTTCAGGCTTAAAGAGAAACTTATTATTGGAAATTTTATTCCTATTTCTCTGAAATTATAGATCACTGAAACTAGATCTTACATTTCATATGAAATTTTCAAGTAACACAAAAATATTTAATACCTTTATTCCATTTCAGAATAGAATTGGAGAAAAATCATCCTAAATATTGATTCCTTGGAAATTTTGCAGCTGGAATTTATGTTTGTTTTTTTTTTTTTAGGTACGCAGGCCTCTCACTGTTGTGGCCTCTCCCTTGTGAAGAGAGGTGAAAAACTGAAAGCATTTCCTCTAAGATCAGGATCAAGACAACGATGTCCACTCTCACTACTCTTATTCAACATAGTTTAGGAAGTCCTAGACATGGCAATCAGAGTAGAAGAAGAAATAAAAGGAATACAAATTTGAAAAGAAGAAGTAAAACTGTCACTGTTTGCCGATGATATGATACTATACATAGAAAATCCTAAAGATGCCACCAGAAAACTACTAGAACCTATCAATGAATTTGGTAAGGTTTCAGGATACAAAATTAATGCACAGAAATCTCTGGCATTCCTAAACACCAATCAATTTATTGATTGGTGTTGAATAAGAGTAGTGAGAGTGGACATCCTTGTCTTGATCCTGATCTTAGAGGACATGCTTTCAGGTTTTCACCATTGAGTATGATGCTTGCTGTTTCTTTGTCATATATGGCCTTTATTATGTTAAGGTAGGCTCCCTCTATGCCCGTTTTCTGGAGAGTTTTTCTCATAAACGGGTGTTGAATTTTGTCAAAAGCTTTTTCTGCACTCATCTGTTGAGATGATCATATGTTTTTCATTTCTTAATTTGTTAATGTTGTGTATCACATTGATTGATTTGCATATATTGAAGAATCCTTGCATCCCTGGGATAAATCTCACTTGATCATGGTGTATGATCCTTTTAATGTGTTGTTGGATTTTATTTGCTAGTATTTTGTTCAGGATTTTTGCATCTACGTTCATCAGTGATATTGGCCTATAATTTTCTTTTTTTGTGATATATTTTTCTGGTTTTGGTATCAGGGTGATGGTGGCCTCATAGAACGAGTTTGGGAGTGTTCTTTCCTCTGCAATTTTTTGGAAGAGTTTAAGAAGGATCGGTTTAGCTCTTCTCTAAATAATTAACAGAATTCACCTGTGAAGTCATTTGGTCTCAGACTTCTGTTTGTTGGAAGATTTTAAATTACAGTTTCAATTTCATTACTCGTGATAAGTCTGTTTATATTTTCTAATTTTTCCTGGTTCAGTCTTGGAAAATTGTACCTTTCCAAGAATTTGTCCATTTCTTCATGGTTGTCCATTTTACTGGCATATAGTTGTTTGTAGTAGTCTTTTATAATCCTTTGTATTTCTGCAGTGTCAGGTGTGATTTCTCCTTTTTCATTTCTAATTTTTTTGATTTGCATCCTTTCCCTTTTTTTTCTTTGTGAGTCTGGCTAATGATTTATCATTTTTTTTTATCTTCTCAAAGAACCAGCTTTTAGTTTTATTGATCTTTGCTATTGTTTTCTTCATTTCTATTTCATTTATTTCTGCTCTGATGTTTATGATTTCTTTCCTTCTACTGACTATGGGTTTTCTTTGTTCTCCTTTCTCTAGTTTTTTTAAGTGTAGGGTTAGATTGTTTGAGATTTTTCTTGTTTCTTGAGGTGAGATTGAATTGCTATAAACTTACCTCTTAGAACTGCTTTTGCTACGTCCCATAGGTTTTGGGTTATTGTGTTTTCATTGTCATTTGTTTCTATATATTTTAAAATTTCTTCTTTGATTTCTTCAGTGATCTCTTGGTTATTTAGTAGCACACTGTTTAGCCTCCATATATTTGTGTTTTTTTACAGTTTTTTTTTCCTGTAATTGATTTCCAATCTCATAGCATTGTGGTCAGAAAAGATGCTTGATACGATTTCAATTTTCTTAAATTTTCTGAGGCTTGATTTGTGACCCAAGATGTGACCTATCCTGGAGAATGTTCCATGTGCACTTGAGAAGAAAGTGTATTCTGACTCTTGTGGGTGGAATGTTCTAGAAATATCAATTAAATCTATCTGGTCTATTGTGTCATTTAAAGCTTGTGTTGCCTTATTAATTTTCTATTTGGGTGATCTGTCCATTGGTGTGAGTGGGGTGTTAAAGTCCCCTACTATTATTGTGTTACTGTCGATTTCTTCTTTCATGGTTGTTAGCATTTGCCTTATGTACTGAGGTGCCCCTGTGTTGGGTGCATAAACATTTATTATTGTTATATCTTCTTCTTGGATTGAACCTTTGGTCATTATGTAGTGTCCCTCCTTATCTCTTGTAACAGTCTTTATTTGAAAGTCTGTTTTATCTGATATGAGTATTGCTACTCCAGCTTTCTTTTGATTTCCATTTGCATGGAATATCTTTTTCCATCCCTTCACTTTCAGTCTGTATGTGTCCCTAGGTCTGAAATGGGTCTCTTGTAGACAGCATATATATGGGTCTTGTTTTTGTATCCATTCAGCCAGTGTGTTTTGGTTGGGGCATTTAATCCATTTACATTCAAGGTTATTATCGATATATATGTTCCTATTATCATTTTCTTAATTGTTTTGGATTTGTTTTTGTGAGTCTTTTTCTTTTCTTGTGTTTCCCACCTAGAGAAGTTTCTTTAGCCTGTGTTGTAAAGCTCATTTGGTGGTGCCGAATTCTCTTAGATTTTTCTTGTCTGGAAAGCTTTTGATTTCTCCATTGACTCTGAATGAGATCCTTGCTGGTAGAGTAATCTTGGTTGTAGGTTTTTCTGTTTCAATACTTTAAGTATATACTCCCACTCCCTTCTGGCCTGCAGAGTTTCTGCTGAAAAATCAGCTGATACCCTATGGGGATTCCTTTGTATGCTATTTTTTGTTTTGTCCTTGCTGCTTTTAATATTTTTTCTTTGAGTTTAATTTTTGTTAGTTTGATTAATATGTGTCTTGGTGTGTTTCTCTGAGAGTTTATCCTGTATGGGACTCTCTGTGCTTCCTGGACTTGATGACTATTATTTCCTTTCCCATGTTAGGGAAGTTTTCCACTATAATCTCTTCAAACATCTCCTCAGACACCTTCTTTTTCTCTTCTTCTTCTTCTGGGACCCCTATAATTCGAATGTTGGTGCATTTAGTGTCATCCCAGGGGTCTCTGAGATTGTCTTCAATTCTTTTCATTCGTTTTTCTTTATTCTGCTCCTTGGCAGTTATTTCCACCATTTTGTCCTCCAGCTCACTTATTCGTTCTTCTGCCTCAGTTATTCTGTTATTGATTCCTTCTAGTGTATTTTTCATTTCAGTTATTGTGTTGTTCATCTCTGTTTGT
>NC_041214.2:120662187-120741550 GCF_002837175.3 Physeter macrocephalus
CATTTCTTGTATTTTCTCAGTCTGTGCCTCCATTCTATTTCTGAGATTCTGGATCATCTTTACTATCATTACTCTGAATTCTTTTTCAGGTAGATGTCCTATTTCCTCTTCATTTATTTGGTCTTGTAGGTTTTTACCTTGCTCCTTCATCTGTGACATATTTTTTTGCCGTCTCATTTTTTTTCTTTTTTTTCTTTTTTGATGAATGGGGTTGTGTACCTGTCTTACTGGTTGTTTGGCCTGAGGCGTCCAACACTGGAGTTGTAGGCTGTTGGGTAGAGCTGGGTCTTGGTGCTGAGATGAGGACCTCCATGAGACCTCACTCCAATGAATATTCCCTGGGGTCTGAGGTTCTCTGTTAGTCCAGTGGTTCAGACTCGGAGCTCCCACTGCAGGAGCTTCGGCCCTACCCCTGGCTTGTGAACCAAGATCCCATAAGCCATGTGGAGTGGCAAAAAAAAGAGAATAACAAAGTAAAAAATAAAATTAGACTAGGAAACTAACAGATATGTAAGAAAGAATACAAAAATAAAAATATAGATGAATCAACAACCAGAAGGTACATCAGTACCACAATAGTAAAAAAGAGGAGGAGGGAAAAGAAAAAAAAAAAGAAAGAAAGAAAAAAAGAAGGGTGAGAAGGCCTTAGCTGTGATGCACAGGGCCTAAGCAAGGGTGAGGTTTGGGCAGTGGGCGGGGCCTATGCTCAGGACCCCAAGGGATGAAAAAGGCCCTGGGGGCTGTGGGGCGTGGGGCTGAGGCTCAAGGAACAGAAGGGGCTCAGGCATGCCCTCCACCCCTGGTCTCAGAGGGCAGGGGACCTCACCTGGGAGCCCAGCAGGCTTCCTAGGCTCGAGTTGGGCAAATGCTCTCCTCTCCTCTCCTCTCCTGCTCCTCTGGTCCCGGAGGCCCCTCCTGGCCCCTCTCCTGATCTTCCCAGCCTCCCTTCTATGCCCCCAGGACCAATGCAGCTGCGGTGGAGAGGGGGGCCTTGGAGGGCACCTGCCTGGGAACTCAGCAGCCTTCCCAGACTGAGTGGGCCAGCGATCGCCCTCTGCTTCTCTCCTACTCTTCCCATCCTGTCTGGCCTCCACTTTCCCTCCCCCATCAGTCCCCCTATGTACTACCGGTTCACTTGGGGGTTCCTCCCATCTCCTTGGGCATCAGGGTCCCCCATCAGCAGCCAGCAGGCACTCTAGTTGTGGGGAGATGCTAACTCGATGTCTTCCCACACCGCCATTTTGACTCCAAACCCTCTATTTGCTTTTTAAAAGTACTTTTCTACTATGTTTCTCTAGAAGTTAAGGGTAATATTTTTGTGGAATAACTATAGAAAGAAACTTACTTTTTCTGATTATTTTGTTAGACTTTAAATCTGACAGAGTTTTTTTCTTATTGCTTTGACAGCTACAGAGCACATGCTGGGGTTAAGTTACTCATAGGTGACTGTAAATCTTTCCTGATACAAATTTTAAAACAAAAGGAAAAAAATGTTAATGTAGTTAAATTCATGGGTTGTGAATTTAAGACATATAAACCTATAAAGAATAACCCATGTGAAAGAAAGATAAGAACTATGTCTCATATTTGTTCTGTAAACATTGACATCACTGAGAATGGTTGTAGTTTTTGATGTCACCTACCTTCCTACAAATATGGCTTTCCCTGTGTTTATCAAATTTAGTGGATTAAATAATATCACAAATATCATAATCTATTTTATGATTGCATTAAATATTTTCTCAAAGAGATAATCTAAGTGTATTTTTATTTTTGTTTCTTTTTGCTAAATTTCTAACATCTTGAATATTTTATAAAAGAGTGAGCTAGATGGTTTCTGGCTAAGAGTACTTTTGCTGTATTTCTATGATGTAAACAATGAAATAAGGCATGTTTCATATTTTATTTTTTGCAAAATAATTTTAAGTTCAAAACAAAATTTCAGAACTCTAAGTGTTTTCACAAAGTGCAGGAAAATTTAATCTAGTCAATTTAAATTTATCAAATAACATTAGAAAACTCTCTTTGGAGGAGATGATGAAGAACTGTAAAGAAAACTTTTGATTTAATAAAATACCATGATAAGATTTTTATATAGGTCAATACCATCACATTATTATATACTTTCTGTGTTTTTTGCTTTTTTATAAGAGAGAGAGAGAGAGAGAGAGAGACAAAGGGAAATTAGAAAAGTAAATAGGTCTTTTCCTCTGAGAAGTAAACAGAGAAATGTGAATCTGAAATTAAAAGTGAAGGTCCCTGCAATTCTGTGTATCAAAACTATGTATCTATCCTATATTAATTTCCTAGGGCTGCCATAATGAAGTATCACAAACAGCTGGCTTAAAACAATAGATATTTATTCCAGTTCTCCAGGCTAGAAGTCCAAAACCAAGTTTTTAGTGATTGGTTCCTTCTTATGGCTCTGAGGGAGAATCTGTTCCAAGCCTCTCTGCCAGTTTCGGGTGGTTGCTGGCAATCTTGGCATGTCTTGGCTGTAGATGCATTATTCCACTCTGTGGCTCCATCTTCATATAGTGTTCTCCCTCTGTCTGTCTCTGTACCCAAATTTTCCCCTTCTTATTAGAACATAAATCATAGGGTTAGGACCTATCCTAATCCAGTATGATCTCATTTTAACTTGATTATACTATCTGCAAAGCCTCTGTTGCCAAAAAAGGTCATATTTACAGGTTTCTGGTGGACATGGATTTTTGGAGGTCACTATTCACTCCAGAACCTCTCCCAAAGTCTTGTGATTTCAGTAATGAGTTTAGTATGAATTATCTGTGAATAAATCAGTCCTGAAGGAAAGCCATAGTTAAAGCAGCAGTGAGTCACTGGACATTAATGACAGCTTTTAGACAGTTACTCAGGTTTATCTTTCTCTTCGTTTTCTCTTTAATTGCCTTAGAAACAACAAAAAAGTCTAATTCAGTGGAAAATATGTTGCTTCTTAACACAGTTCACTACGTATTAATAAAGCCCAACTTTTAAATCAGGTGCAAAACTGTTCAGTTTGGAAGAACTCATTTCAATATCAGATATGGCCTAGAAAAGGACTAAAAAAGTTGTTTTCAGTGGCAAACTTACAAATCTCAGTTTCTGAAATTATTACAAATGGTGTGCTGAAACTACATTTGGCATCTACCCCAAATTGTAGAGTGTTACCATATCTACTTCCAGGGACAATCTATAGTTTGAATAAACTTGAATATGTGTTTACAACTATTTGAATAATGCTACAATTGTGCATTGATTACTTATTTTTGCTTTACTTTTGAAGAGTACTTAAAATGCATTTTTCACTGAGCTACTAGAAGATATAGTTATCACTCTGAGGATGAACCTCAATATTGGTTGGTGGAGGGATATAAATTAAATATAAATTGCCAGTGAAAAAAGACCTTTGAAGAGTTGCCTTGGCCTTATCAAAACTGCCTTAGTAGTATTACATAATATTCCTGGTCCAGTCTGATTCTAAGAAGGAATATTGCTAAGACACATTAGCATAAAAGTATTTTGAAAGTGTAAAGCAATTAGAGAAATAATATGAGACAAACATCAAAAAAGAATGTAAAAAGTAAACGTGAATTGTGCTTTAGACACAAGCCCCTAATGGACTGAGTATTTAAAAACACTTAAAAAAAGTAACAATTTTTAAGGTAACAAAATTTTTATATATATCTTTTAATAGTATGGTTTCTTTTCTGTATTGTATTATACATTCATAAACACACACCATGGCCTAGCTCCTTTTCTTGAATTATGCTTGTTCATGAGTCTTAAGTCTTTCAGAAGGGACAGGTTTGATCATTCTGTATATCAACAGATTATTCCCTACATCATTACTATCACCAAGAAAAATTAAATGCAGTATCTTAGAGAGAAATGGAGTTTGCCAGTCCAAATGTCCAAGGAAATGAAAACTCAGAGTAATACTAAATCTCAGCGTGCTCAAAAGCAAACTTTAACTAAATTGAATAGGTTAAGATATGAATGTGGATGTGTTAATATTAATAAAATAGTTATCTTACTTCACTACTTAAATTTTTGTTTGAGGTAAATATTTAACACTAAGCATACAACCAAATTGAAAGTGTGACCTATTAAAATTCACAAATAAGAGAAATAAAGTTTTAAAAATGGTTGATTATTTATCAAACTTTTACATAATGAATACTAAAGAAGAAGCTGTACTCCTGAGAATTACTTCTCTCATGTTCTCTGTATAGTTTTAAGATTTTTTTCAAATCTTACTTCTCACCACTGTTTCAAAAGATATTAGTTTCACGATGGGGTAACCAGTCCTGAATCCTGAACCCCTGGGTTGTTTCTTGATTTCCCCAGAATGACTGCCCCAACTCCTGAACTTACCCATCCCAGGAGGTAACAGTGGGAAAGGCAGGTGATCTGAGTTCTATTCCTAGATATATCACTATTTGCTGTATGAACTTGAGAACTACCTTTGCCCTCTCTGGGCCTAAATCTCCCCAGTGACATTAAGAGGGCAATAAAGGGGCCATACAGTCTGCCTGTTCCAAGCCATGCTCACTCATGTTCTTCAGAATCCCAAGACACTAACAACATGTGGCTATTGGAGGAGGTCACTGAGAGGACGCGACCTCCAGTTGATCCATGAGCTGGAACTGGGCAATTAGAGGATCCTCACCCCCTCCCTGTCCTTGGAATATATGCTTTTCCCATAGTGGGAACTATTCCAAGGATGTAGCCTTGACAGAAGAAGGTGTCGTTGAGACCAGCTGCATGGTATATATGACTGAACCCAGTTGAGGCTTCTCTATAAACTTTAAGATTCTGATGGGCAAGTGCAGAGATCTACTTGTCTTGTGGCTACCCAAGACAAGCCTTGTAAGTACTATAAGTTCTCTTACTTATTAAACCTGCCACCTACCAATCTGGAGTGTCCTGCCTCTTTTTTTGGTCTCTCCTTGCTCCCTGTCTACAGGGGGACCAGGTTACCAACCAACAGTGGCATAGGTGAATGAGCCAACATGTATCTGGTGGCCCAGGATCACATTAAAGTGTTGATTTATTTTAAAAATTACACTTGCAGTACAAATTATAAGCAACATTTATAACAGAATATGCTTAAAAATCCTTCTCTCATATTGACTAGCACTTTAGCTTCTAAATGTCTGAAAATCAAGTATTTCTGAGCCCATGATTAATGTTTGGCCAGACAAATTAGACATACTGTTCCTTGCCACTGATTTTCACTATAAGCCTATCATAAAGGTTTATTTTTTTGATGTGCTCTGAGGCTCTGGTTCTACAGGTGTGATGTATTCATATTATTCTATAATGACTAAAACTTGAAATAGGACTCTTAACTTAGAATTGTGGTGTTACAATTCCACATTTGGAATTTTATAGTTAAAACAAATGATTCAGGTTCACCACAATTGAAAATGTATATGATTCTGATATTTGATTCAGGTATTTCCAACTTCTACGAAGAGGGGACAATGCCTACTTTCTTATCATATGTTGAGTTATTCTCAATACCCACTAGCTTGAAGCCTGGCTTCAGCTCTCTATGGATGTCACAGCCTCCAGGAGGAAAAACAAATCTTTTAAGAGAGAGAGAGAAAATATTTTTTCCAGAAAGACCTCCAAAGATGATGGTAAGGAGGATCTTCTGATATTATATCCCTAAATATGTATGCTCCTTCTATCATGATACTCTTGGAGCTGTGGCACAGTTGTCATTATATATATCTGGCACATATATCGTAGTCATAAATTGTGCACATATGCCATATATGTATATGTGTATGCATGTATGGCATATGTATATATGTGACATATGGGTATATATGTCACACATGTGATAAATGAGTCACAGCTCCATGAGTCATATATATACATAATATATACATACAGAACTTTTATTAAGATATAATTTACATAAAATAAATTGCACATATTTAAAGTGTACAAAGTGATGTGGTTTTTTTTAACATCTTTATTGGAGTATAATTGCTTTACAATGGTGTGTTAGTTTCTGCTTTACAACAAAGTGAATCAGTTATACATATACATATGTTCCCATATCTCTTCCCTCTTGCGTCTCCCTCCCTCCCACCCTCCCTATCCCACCCCTCTAGGTGGTCACAAACCACCTAGCTGATCTCCCTGTGCCATGCGGCTGCCCCCCACTAGCTACCCACCCTACGTTTGGTGGTGTATATATGTCCATGCCACTCTCTCACTTCATCACAGCTTACCCTTTCCTCACAGCCTTGTCCTGGGTTATTACTCTTTCAGAAGGGTTAAAGGATTACACCAAGTCACACAGATAAAAGGTATTCGGTGCATTTCTAGTGCAAGCCTGATTCTAATAACCAGTTCCCGCCCAACATGCAAAACTTGTTCTTAAGATGTTGGTCTATTGTAAATAGAGCTGCAGTGAACACTTTGGTACATGACTCTTTTTGAATTATGGTTTTCTCAGGGTATATGCCCAGTAGTGGGATTGCTGGGTCGTATGGTAGTTCTATTTGTAGTTTTTTAAGGAACCTCCATACTGTTCTCCATAGTGGCAAAGTGATAAGTTTTGACATAGATATTATACCCATGAAACTCACAATCAGGGTGATGAATTCATCTCTTACTTCTAAATGTTTCCTTCTGGCCCTTGATAATTTCTCCCTTATCCTCCTCTTCACTCCCTTCCCAGGCAACAACAAATCTGCTTTCTATCACTATAATTCACTTCCATTTCCTAGAAATTAATAGAATGTTTTGTCTGGCTTTTTTACTCAGTGTAATTATTTTAAGATGCATCATCCACGTTTTAGTGTGTGTGAATAGTTCATTCATTATATTGCTGAGTAGCATTCTCTTGTATGACTATACTACAATTTGTTATCCTTTGCTTATTCAAATGTTGACAGACATTTGGATTGTTTCCAGTTTTTGGCTATCAAAAGTAAAGCTTCCATGAACATTCCTGTAAAAGTCTTTGAATGGCCATATGATGTTTTCATTTCTCTTCTAGGATAAATACTTGGAAGTGGAGTGGCTGAATCATAAGTTAGGTGTATTCTTTTACCTTTTAAAGAAATTGCCATATTGTTTTCAAAGTGGGTGTACCATTTTATATTCCTAACATCAGTGTATGAAAGTTCCTGTTGCTCCACATCCTCATAAACAATTAATATACCAGCCTTCCTAATAGATTTATAGTGATATTTCAATGTAGTTTAATTTTACATTTATTTAATTGATGTAAGTCTAGTCAGTTTACCTATATCTTCATTGAGTTTTGTTAATTTTTGTTTTTCAAGGAATTTGTCTGTTTCATCTAAGATGTCAAATTTATTGACATAAAGTTATTCATAATATTTCGTTTATCTCTTTAATCTTTGTGGATTCTGGAGTAATGACAAGTCTCCCATTTCTGGTATTGCTATTCGTGTCCTCTCTTTTTTTCCTAACAAGTCTGGTGAGTGTTTTATCCATTTTATTAAACTTCTCAAAGACCCAGAGTTTGGGATCATTTATTTCTCTATTGTTTTTCTGTTTACTATTTCATTGATTTTTGCTTTAGTCTTTATTATTTCTATTCTTCTGCTTATTTTAAGTTTTATTTGCTCTTCATTTTCTAGTTTCCTAAAGTGGTTGTTAAGGTCATTGATATGTGACCTTTCTTTTTTTCTTATATATCATTAAACTGCTGTAAATTCCTCCTTCTCCAAGTACTGCTTTCATGGCATTTCACATATGTTGTGTTTTCATTTTCATTCAGTTCAACATACTTTCTAATTCAGCTTTTGATTTTTTATCTACTCATGGTTTATTTATGTGTATTATTTAGTTGGGATCCCAAATATTTGGGAATTTTCCAGAGATATTTGTGTTATCAACTTAAATTTAATTCCATTTAATTTAAATTTAGTGTAGGATAAAATTCTTTGCATATTTTGAATCTCTAAATTTTTAAGACTAATTTATGGCTCAGAATATGGCCTATCTTGTTAAATGTTCCATATACACTTGAAAAAAATGTATATTCTGCTATAGTTGAACGTCATATTCTATAGACATCATTAGGTTAAGTTTATTGTGAATACTGTTCAAGTCTCCTATAATATTTTTGATTTTCTGTCTACTTCTCATTTCAATTATTGAGAAATGGTTACTCACATCTCTGAACACAGTTATGGCTTTATCTATTTTTCCTTGAAATTTTATCAGTGTTTGCTTCATGTATTTTGAATTATTATTATTAGGCACATAAGTATATAGAAATATTATCTACTATTGATAAATTGACTTCATGACATCCTTAACTCTGGTTATATTTGTTTCTCTGAATTTGCTCTGATATTATAAAGCTAATCCAGCTTTTTTTGATTTGTTTTTTGTAAGGATCATATAGTCGGGTGTTATTTTTTTTATCCAATCTGATCATCTCTGCCTGTTATTGGGATGCTTAGACCCCTGATTGTTTACATTTAAAAATTATTGAAATTGTTACATTTATATCTATCATATTGCTATTTCTCTTTCATTTCTCTGACCTGAAGTTTTGTTTCATTTTTCTGACAGTTTTATATTAATTATATATATAAAAATTATTTATTTATATATAAATATTATTTATATATATAAATAATTTCATTTCATCTCCTTTGTTGAATTGTCAGCTACATATCTTTGCCCTGTTTTAGAGTTTGCTTTTAGAACTTATAGTATACATAATTAACTCATAGCCTCAAATCTCAAGTGATATAGCTATTCACATATAGTCTCTCCCAGGCTTTATGCTCTGGTTGTCATATATTTACTTATCGTGTGTTGTAATCTACATGATACAGGGTCATTATTTTTGTTTAAACAATTATAGTTTAAAAAGATTCAAATGATAAGAAAAAAAATCTTACATATTGACTCATTTAGGTACCATTTCTGGTTTTCTTTGTATTTTTGTGTATATAAGCATCTCCATCTTTTACCATTTTCCCATTGTCTGAAGAACTTCCTTAAATATTTCTTGTAGGGAAGGTCTACTTTCAGATTTTGTGTATCTGGAAAGTATTTATTGAGCTTTTGTCTTAGAAAGATATTTTTATTGAAGAACTCTAGGTTGGCAATATTTTTTTCTTTCAGTACTTTAAAGATGTTACCCTAAAGGCTTCTTGCTTGCATTACTTCTGATGAGAAATCTGCTGTCAACTTTACCTTTTCTTCTATGTAGTATGTCTTTTTTTCTCTGTCTGCCTTTTTCTCTGTCATACTGTTTTTCTCTGTCATACTGTCATACATACACTCATAGTAGGCTTCTTGAAGTTGTCCTACATATCACTGATGCTCTCTGTTCATTTTCTTTGATTCTATTTTTTCCTCTCTATTTTTAGAAAGTTTCTATTGCTATATAATCAAATTCATTAATTTTTTTCCTTCTACAAAGTCTAATCAGCCATTAATCTTGCCCAGTGTATTTTTCACCTCCAACATTATAGTTTTGAACGCTAGATCATATATATTCTAGATTATACACCTGTATATTGTATATTCTATACTTTAGATTTTATATTCAATAGTCTACATTCTATATTCCTTATCTCTATTTTTTGGCAACAGATATATAGTTATTATAACTTTTAATTTTCTTGTATGTTAATTCTAACATCTTTAATTTGTGGGTCAGTTTTGATTGGCTAGATTTTTTTTTCTCATTATGGATCACATTTTCCTGCATACCTGGTAATTTTTGATTGGTTGCTAGACATTATAAATTTTCCCTTTTCAGTGCTAGATATTTTTGTATTTATATGAATATTCTTGAATTATGTGGGAACCCCTCCCCTCAATGGATTTTAAACTGTACTGTCCAATATGGTAGTCATAAATCACAGATGCATACTGAGTACTTGAAATCTCAGTAGTCTGAATTTGAAGTGGTGAGTAAAGTATACAATGTATTTCAAAAATCTATTATAAAAAATGACGTAAAATATTTTAGTAATTTTTCACTGCATGTTGAAGTGATAATATTTTGGATAAATTAGGTTAATTAAAAACAAGGATTAAAATTAATTTTACCTGTTTCTTTTTTACTTTTTAAAAATATGGCTACTAGAAAATTTAGAAATGCATATATGACTCATATTTATGGCTCACATCCTATTTCTATTCATGAGCACTTGATTTTAGAACTTGAGTTGGCAGATGTTTTCTGTAAAGCATCAGACAGTAAATATATTAGGTTTGTGGGCCACATAGAGCCTCTGTCACATTTTTTTTCTTTTACTTTTTAAACAGTATTTTTTTTTTCCTTTTTTTTGCGGTACGCGGGCCTCTCACTGTTGTAGCCTCTCCCGTTGCAGAGCACAGGCTCCGGATGCGCAGGCTCAGCAGCCATGGCTCACGGGCCCAGCCACCCTGCGGCATGTGGGATCCTCCCAGACCGGGGCACGAACCCGTGTCCCCTGCATCGGCAGGCGGACTCTCAACCACTGCGTCACCAGGGAAGCCCTAAACAGTATTTTAAATACAGTTGATCCTTGGACAACACAGGGGTTAATCTGAATATAATTTATAGGTGACCCCCTGTATCCATGATTTCTCAGCATCTGCAGATTCAACCAACCACAGATCATGTAGTACTGTAGTATTTACTGTTGAAAAATATCCATATAAGTGGACACACACAGTTCAAACCTGCATTGTTCAAGGGTCATGTGTACATAAAAACCATTTTAGCTGTGGGCCAGAAACAATAGGCCCCATGGTATAGATGGTTCATGTGCCATAGGTTTCCAGCCTATGGCTTAGAATATTATATCTCTTCTTTCAACGTCAGGAAAATTGGAAACTCTAATGAGACAAAAACTAACGAGGTTTCATGTTAATCAAAACTATATCATTCAGACTTGTTTTCTGATAAAACTTGAAAGGGGTATTTGAAGCCCATTTACTGAAAGTGATTTTAAATTATAATATGTAACAATTATTATCAGCTGTGCTTCTAAGCACTTCACATATGCTAGCTCAATCACCATAATGTGGGGAAGTAATATGATTTTTCAGTTGAGAAAACTGAGGCAGAGAAAATTGTCACTTTCCTAATTCACATAATTAGTGAGTGGTGGTCATGGAATTTGAAAACAGGTAATTCCTCTCCAGAGTTCATGCTTCCAACTAATACCATATTCTTTCTGTGGTGGCTTTGTAATGTGGCAAAGTGGCTAAACCAAATTATATTTCTCAGAATTCCCTTTTGTATGTTTCTATTTAAGTGGGTTACAAGGGAGATTCTTGGGAAATTTGGAGGACAAAAGAGAACAACAGTCATTTTGTAGCTCACAGCCGTTGCTGGTGATTTATAGATTCTCTTTGATGGCCTTAATCAGCAGCTGGGCTTGCAACTGCTCTACCATTCCCTGCAACCTTCTTCAACTTCTCTGATAGATATTTGTCTTTGTGAGAAAGGTTCTTAGTTTCTGTAGAATACCCATACTACCACTTTTAGGTGAAACAAGAGCTCATGTGTGTTTCTGAACTTCCTCAGGGAGTTCCACCTGTGTGTCGATTCCAGTCTATTCTTAAGCTTCCTTGCTTTACATCCACCTTTCTGACTGTCAGCTCTATGGATCAGAATCAATATTCCTCTAAATCAAAGAAAAAGTTATTTTTCCAAACTTATCTTGTTATAAGCCAGTAATATTGCATAGACTGACTGTGATACGATTTATTTAATTATTCTCTAATTGATGGGTTTTCAAGATGTTTATGCTTTTTTATTTGGTCACCACAGAAATGTTTCTAGATACAGCTTTGTAAATACATTCTTTTTTTTTAATTTTTTTTTTTTTTAATTTTGGCTGCGTTGTGCCTTCATTGCCACACGTGGGCTTTCTCTAGTTGTGGTGAGTGGGGGCTACTCCTCGTTGCGGTGCACAGTCTTCTCATTGTGGTGGCTTCTCTTGTTGCGGAGCACGGCCTCTAGGTGCGCGGGCTTCAGTTGTTGTGGCATGTGGGCTCGGTAGTTGTAGTGAACGGGTTTAGTTGCTCTGCGGCATGCGGGATCTTCCTGGACCAGGGATCAAGCCCGTGTCCCCTGCACTGGCAGGAGAATTCTTAACTACTGCACCACCAGGGAAGTCCCTGTAAATATATTCTTAAGCATTAATTTATATTTCTGAGTTGTTGGTCTAAAGGATAATGTGTATTCTCTAAAAAGTTGTATCAATTCGGAATCCTGAATTGATAGTATAAGAAAGTATACTTTCTTGCTTTAGTCTTTATTATTGTATAAGAATAAAAATATAAGAAAACAACTTATATTGAAAAGAAAACAACTTTTGTCCCACTCATTTGTCAGCATTAAATGCAATTGCACTTTTATTTTTCTAAACTGATAACTGAAATATGATGCACATTTGTTTTTTTAATTTGCATTCCCTGAATAATACCTGGGTTGAGCATCTTGCCCTATGTTTATTTTTAGTTGTTTGGGTTCCTGTTTCTTGAGTAGACCTTTCTCTTTATAGATAAATCATAATATCAGTTTAATTTTTTTCTTTTTAATATGAGTTTTAAAGACAGCGCTCCTTAATACCTAAGTATTTTGTTAATATTTTTCTATTTTTTCCATCGATGAATGAATGGGAAAAAAACGTGGTCCATCTACATACAATGGAATACTATTCTTTGGAAAATAAAATACCCAGAAGTGGAATTGCCAGATCATGTGGTAATTCTATTTCTAATTTTTTGAGGAACTTCCACACTATTTTCCATAATGGCTACACAATTAACATTCCCACAAATAGTATACAGTGGTTCCAATTTCTCCATATTCTTACCAATACCTGTTATCCTTTTTTTTTTTTTTAATAATGGCCACTATTGAGAAACCTTGTTTTAAGGCAATCTAGGTGAGAAACTTGGAAAGTCTCCATGTCTGTATTTTTAGGTCTTTTCTCTAAGGTTCGTCTGATTTCCCAGAGAAAAATTTTCTAATGCTCTGTGTGAAAACTAACAGTTTGGCCATCATCTTTCTGAGTTTCAAATGGTAGAAGGGATATGGGGTCCTCAGCATTTAGCATTCAGAATGCATATGTTCACTAATCCCCCTATTTTCAGTATAGAGCCAGATCCTCAACAGTATCAAGCATATTCTCCCACAAACACTCCTCATTATATCCTCTTTAATGAATATATTTCTAGAAAACAAGTAGTAGGGATAAAGGAATTGGTGGGGGAGGGCTTTATCCACGACTATAAGATGGCAATCTAGATGCAACTCAAACAACTTTCACCTAATCCTCCTGACATTCCTGCTTCCTTGCCACCCTTATAGAGGTATCTGGTGCTACAGATTCATGAAACGTTTGAGCATTCTGTGGTGTAAACGGGATTACTTCTCAACTTTGCTTGCTGAATTAAGGCCTAGTTTTCTTGATATTCTGTATCCATCACCTGTTCTTTCCTTTGTCTTCTGTCGAATACTGTACACTTTGCTGTTCTCCCATGCTTATCAGGTTATGTCTTTAAAATCCCTTTACTATAGATTTATTGGATTTTCAGGAGGAAGTGACATTATATTGCCATTTAGTGCAAAAATTCAAAGTTCAGTTTAAATGCCAGAGTTTTATCTGAGGAAATCTAGAGAACATTTGTCCCCTCCAATTTACTCTGAAAAATGCCTGCCGCATGTTTCACAGATTTGACTTTTATCTCCATTTATGTATATATAAAGAGTGCTGTCTTTTCATTTGATCTAAGCCCTGGGCCATCCCTGGTTGCTGCCTCTGCATTTTGCCCATGCTGTAGCCTTAGACAGCATTGTGTTCTTTCACCTTGCAGGGAGAATATCTTCTGACTCAGCTTTGCAGAGCAGAAGAATCCCTCTTTGAGCTAACATATGGCTGATATCACTCTTCCTCTGTAAGTCTTTAAAATATTCTTCCTGGTCACAGTAGCTTAGGGTGCTCCTAATCAATCATTTCATATTCAATGCAACATGAGCTGTAAAAGCTTAGGACAAATGAATCTAAATGCTCGGACTTCAGACATCAGTTTGAGGGAACTTGTGAGATGAAAGTCATATCAATATCTTTCAAATTATGGAATACAACTGACAACTGAATCTCTCTTTTCGTAAGAACATCTGTTTTGTATGTGTGTGTATGTGCGTGTATTTAAATTTTTGCCTAAGTTGAAAACTTTTCTTTCTACTTATATGAACTTTTGGATAATAATACAAATTTGTTGTTTTTTTAAAAAAATCTGCTTATGTTAGTCTCATGAGATACCGTGTCTGATACACACACACACACACACACACGCACACACAAAGCTTGTATCATATCATATACATTTATATAAAGTCTGCCTATGCTATTGGAAAAGTGTAAGGGAAATTATAGGTAATTATTAAGATCTATCTTTATCAATAATAAATTGGGAATGTCGTAGTTTCTGTTATTTAGATTTGTCTTCTGACTCAATTCCAGTTGAGTCCTATAAAGTGCAGAGGAATTGTAACTAGAGTTTTCCAAAAATGTTGATGCGTAAGCATCGGAGTTTTGAGATCTCTTAGCAGAGTGGAAAACACAGGTCAGAGAGGAGCTCTCCCAAGTCTGAGCACAACATCTCCCTGCGCACAAAATCTTCTGTGTCTCTGGTGGTATCTGGTGAGCCGCAGCTATCCTTGCAGGATTGTGGCCCAACTTGCAAGAGTAATAGAAGCACCTAGCAGGAAACAGCTGTATTGTGTATTAATTTTGAGACTTTTTGGTCACCTGCAGAATAACTGAGCTGGGGGAGGGAATGTGGGATGACCCATTTCCAAGTTGCTGAAATTCTAATAGTATTAGGCAGGGGTAAGAACTAGTGAAATTTGAATTATTATTAGAAATGTGCTGTCATTTTTATGAATAGGTTGAGGAAGTCCAGTTATGCTAAAGGGGGATATAGTTACTAGTTATGAGTACTTTTTCCTTGGTTGTTTAATAATTTTTTCAACAGGGAAATATTTACATGAAAAGTTATTGTTCTATAGGGCTTACAAACATTTTTTTCTTCTATTAGGAGGAAATCTGCTCTTTTACTTAAAATTCACCATTGCTTATGAATATTTATTAGAAGATTCTTTCTAGAATTATAGCAAGAGGAATAAAATATTGGGGTATGTAATCAAATTGAAAGTTGTTTTTCCAGCAAAAAAAAAAAAGTTTAAGCATGAAATGTTAAAAGATAGTAACATAAGAAAAATACCAACTGCTTAAGAGGAAACCTAAGGAAATATCTGCAAAAATTTTACAGAGAAAAAATTGTTGGTAGAAATTAAAGTCCAACTCCTTATAGCAGAGAATACGAAAGATGTAAAATCAATGCTTTAAGCTTCTCTTTTGGCCAGAAAGAGAAGAGCCAAATAATCCCAAAGTAAGTAGAAGAAAAAAATTAGCAACTAATCCTTCAAAAATTTTCACCGAGCAGCTGCTTTGTGCTGCTATAGTATTTAAATGTTGAGCATATATTTGCATGCGCATAGTATTCATTTCCTTCCCAAGCAAATACAGAAGTCATAACACAGTGGGGAAATCCTACTCCAAGTTTCTAAGTACTATATCAAAGTCCAGGTACGTTAAGTTAGAGCAGAAACAGATAATAAAGACAAGAGAGAAGGTATTGAAGCATGACTTATCTTTCTGCCCTATATTTATCCTTTTTAACCTGTGTCAACTGCCAGGGCATTCTTTTTCTTCTTCTTTTTTTTTTTTTGCGGTACGCGGGCCTCTCACTGTTGTGGCCTCTGCCGTTGCGGAGCACAGGCTCCGGACGCGCAGGCTCAGCGGCCATGGCTCACGGGCCTGGCCGCTCCGCGGCATGTGGGATCTTCCCGGACCGGGGCACAAACCAGCGTCCCCTGCATCGGCAGGCGGACTCTCAACCACTGCGCCACCAGGGAAGCCCGCCATGGCATTCTTGATATACTTTCTCCAGGATGTAACTCAAAAACATTATCACACTTCTTGTGTGTGTACTAACACAGCTGCTTATGCTAGATCCATATTTGCTTGTGATCTTTTTGAAATGGCCAATCTTTTATCTTTTATAAAATATAGTGTAATTTAGAAATGAGCAATTTGTAACGATTTCGCTACCTAGAGTTCCCTGTTATCAGAAATTATAAACTCTACATCTAATAATTTGTCTGCGAAACTTTGTAGATATTGTCTAATGCTGTATGACAAGGCAAATAAGAGGACTTTGCAACCTATGCATTAAAGTTTGATTTTTAATAACCAGACATATTATCTGCTGTCCAACTCAGTTTTTCAGCCTAATAAACATATCCTTTCCTAGCAGTCTCCAAGCTGATTAGCAGTGAGTGCCAGGACAGAGGTGATTAAGCAAGTGTTTTCTCTCTATAAAGGACTATGAATATTTTATTCATTTTTCATTAAAATTAAAATTTTAATGAAAACAGTTCATTCTATATGCTTTGCCTCTAAATTTCCAAAGAAGTATATACATTACTTTTGGGATAAGGAAAAAATTATCTAAAAAAGAAACACAGTGATGAAAAATTAGACTGCCAAGTTCAAACTCAATTGCTTTGGATAGTTAGGATTCCAGAAATTTTATTTATTTCAGGAATACTTTATCAACAATAAAGACAGTGTTATTCAAAAGGTTCTGGTTAATTGCTCAAGCTTGAAAGAGAAAGAACATAAGAGGAAGCAGGAAAAATGTTGTTCAATCATTATATCACTATAAAATTGCACTTAATTTTACTTGGTAAAGAAATACATATTCTTGTTAGTTCATTTAAATGACTAACCATGCCATACTGTTAGGTTATTAGCATCAACATCTGTGGCCATTGTAAGCCCACCAGACAAATGCAGCACTAGATCTTCCTTCTCTCTCCATCCTAGAGTAGGCAAACAGTGAGAACTACATGTTTTCATAACAGTTATGGCTTTAACATGTCCTATAAAGAATGTCCTATAAAGGCAACAGAATATTAGCATTTAACACCAAGTTTTAGATGCTTTTAGTTGTTTGAGAGATGAATTTGAAGGAGTAGATGCTCTCTGGAGAAAACTATACTGGAAAGTGAATTGCATATTTTTATTATAGATAGGTGTACTAATAAAAAAAATGTAGGGAGGAACCCCATTTTGTGTGGTTGTAAGACACAGAGCATTCTAAGTACATTGCAAACCTCATGGTTGGTGACAGTGATGAACAAATATTCATTTTAAAAAGTGTGGAATGCTTATATAGAATATATTATTTTTCAGCCTACTACATAGCTAAAATGATCTATCATAGATACACCATTGGTAGAATCATAAGGTGATAATCAATATCTATTAAACCTTCTAACAAAGGTATGCTAAAGCCAGGTTTATGTAGCAGACACCAGAGTACACAACAGTGCATCTTACATTTTTACCCTCTCTTCAGTTCAGGCCAGCATATTCTGAGGGACTTATTGTTTTACATTTTTTGACACATCCTAGACGGCAATGGTACCATCTCCGGTGAACTCAAATCCTCTCTTGTGAGAGTCAATCCGATTATCTCCAATCAAAACATGAGGAAGTAATTCTTTCCTCAAAGACAGAGACAGGAAGTCTCAGATACTTTGGATTGCTTATATTTTGTAAATCTGAGCTACTACAACCATAGATTTTTAGGAGCATATAATTTTTCCCATAAGCAAAGTTGACATAACAACCTAATTAAAAGTATCTAACTGTGAAACTAAATCAAACTATCTACTTGTCCCAACTATTTACACTAAATGAAGCTTTTTCTGTCAAGTTTTTGGCCAGTTATCTATGACCAGTCTGAGTCTATCTCCTTTAAGATCATTCATTAGAACAGTTACCCTGTTTCTACCCCTATCTGACACTTCCAACTTCTAACTGCATCCCCTAGTTATCTGCCTCAGTTATGGCACCAATTTAATTTTCAATTTGCTGCTCTCTCTGGGTTTCTCTGCTAAGAGAATCCATTAGGGAATGCAGTTTGGCACTTGTTTATGGTTTGTCACAATCAGCCTGATGTGGCTGGCAGACGCATTTCATCTGTGGTGGCAATGTAGATCATTTGGAAAGCTGTTAAGAATCTTAAACAGACATTTTTTTCTGGACAGCAAAGCCATACTTCATGGGCAGGGGAGCTTAATCAAACTTCCAATACTTGTTAGGTAAGGTCCTGGGAATGTATTTCTGATTTCCAGGTATTAGGTTGATATTTCTGTGCTCATTTAGTTCCATTTCTTCTTTTCTCATGGAACATTACAGGGTTTTTGTTCTGGTAATTTTCAAGTGAAAAAATTAGAGACACTGCACAAATTTTCCTTGAAAAGAACCCGATAATATATAGAGATAAATGATGTCTGTGACAATTTTATCTCCATGCAAATACAGTAAAATGAGTTTTAGTTCAACTTCTCAGTTGTGAGTTCTTAGCTAATGGAGACAATGGCAATTTGCAGAGCAATGAATTATTTTGGAATAAAAAGAGCAGATTTGATGAAATTCCATTTTAAGGATTTATCTACAGTGGACTAAATGTAGAGTGAAAGGTTTGATAATCACTGACTTTCAAGATTGGGTCAATAACGATACGCTTTGAGCTCTACTTTATAGATGTGTGAATTCTGCCTTCAACAAAGTAAACAAATAGTCATCTAGTTTTGTCCTGAGTACCTTCAGCAGAGGGAGAATTGTGAAATATATGCTTTGCATAGAATATTATTCTTGATATATGTAAAACAATTTCTTTTAAGGTAATTTTGTTTATATTATTCACGATCTATGTAAAGCAATTTCTTTTAAGTGTAATTTTATCATTAGGCACTATCCTCACAGCTAAAGCCATGGTTCTCAAACTTTACCTCGCAGCAGATCACCTGAAAGGCTTGTTAAAATATATGGACCAGCAGTCCTCAGGTGCGGCTGATAATGTGAATTTCCAACAAGTGCCCAAGTTAATGCTGATCTTGCTTGCTCTGGACTACACTTTGAGAACTACAGCTCTAAAAGTAACTTCCATATCTGTACTCTTCTAGCATCTCTTATCTGATTGAATCTGCCCCATAAGCAGGCAATTCTATGATATATCTCTTATATTCTAAATATCCACTTTTTTGCATTAATTACACTCTCTACAGCTCTCTAGTCCTGTGTTATCCCAATCTCCAACTTTGGAGAATGCTTTATTTCTCAGTTATGTGGCAAATTCATAAAATAACATTTATTCATTTAACAAGTATTGTTTGTTTGCGCTCCTAGCATGTACCAAACATTGTTTTAGGCACTGAGGATATGTGCTGGGAAAGACAGACAAAGTATCTACATTCCTGGATTATATAAATTAGTGACGGTGGAGAGATAGGACACAAACAAGTGAATAAACAAGATACTTTTAAATACAGAGTGTGATAAAACAGGGTGATGGAAAGCAGGGAGATAGGGTGATGGGTATGGAAATGTGGTATTTTAGAAGGTGATACTTTAATACTTGAATTATGAGAACACAATTTCTTGTTTGGCGTTAAAAAAACACACAAATAAGTTCTGGTTGGTCTCTTCTATTGGAAACATCTCTATTTTAAATTCTCTAAATTTCTCAATCTTTTAATCTTTACACTTTCCTCTTTATCCCTTCCAAACACCCCCCTGTTGTACTTTGGTAAGAATAGGAGACCCGTTCAGATAAATAATCTTATTGCAAATCCTATGTACCTTTTTCACCTCTATCTGCTACTTGGTAAAGATGACCTGTATCTTCGTGTATTGATTTCTGCTTTCCTGCCATTATAGTGGGAGAATGAGCTACCTCCTTTCCATAGCTCAGACAGCCACTAGTGCTGCTGATCTTCTTTCCTGCCTTTTTCAATACCACACCTCATCAAGTTTCTCTCCTAATCTTTTCATTCTCTCCTTCTGTTTAGAAACATACTTAATCTCCTGTATCTTCTTTATCTATCTATCTATCTATTATTTCTATCCATCCTGCCCTTGAACTTGCTACATTTAGTTATCATTTTACCACTTTTTTTGCCTTTTCCCTAAAACATTTGGAAAATGAGGGAATGGAAAGTGAAAATTTGGGGGTCAGAAAAACCAGTGTTTAGAATTCTACTTCTGGGACATATTAGATGCAGGAATTAAGGCAAGTTTCTAGATTAAACTTCCTAAAACACAGAAATATATCTATCTATCATTTCTATCCATCCTGCCCTTGAACTTGCTACATTTAGTTATCATTTTACCACTTTTTTTGCCTTTTCCCTAAAACATTTGGAAAATGAGGGAATGGAAAGTGAAAATTTGGGGGTCAGAAAAACCAGTGTTTAGAATTCTACTTCTGGGACATATTAGCTGCAGGAATTAAGGCAAGTTTCTAGATTAAACTTCCTAAAACACAGAAATAATTATATTTTTATTCATTTAAAATATTAACTATCACTCCATTTATTATAATAAATGTCCAGTGCACTCAGTTTCAACCTTCACTCTTCGTAACCTATTTTTCCAATTTTATTTTCTTTTTTCCCATTCTCAAAAACCGTGATGGATCAACCAACTATTCGCTCTATTATATCTTCTTATATTTCTCTTATCTTAGTTTAGAATACTCAATAGTTCTTTACCCCAAGAATATCTTTCCCATAAAATTCTAGTAGAACAAATTCTACCACAGTTTTTTGCAAGCACAACATCAACTTCTCCCCAAATTCCACTTCAGTCTTTCGTCTGAAATAATGTATCCATCCATGGTTTGAATACTGGTAGTACTTATTTTGTAACTCCTTTTTGATTACCGCTTTCTACCTTACGCATTTTTGTGTAGTCACTGTAGCTGCCCAACATGAGTGTAGATTTCTAGAGGAAAGAAATAGTATCTAATTCATTATAATCTTCCAAATACCTAGTACAATGCCTATCATCTTCAACGTGTAGGCTCTGGACTAGCAGCATCAGCATCACCTGGGTACTTGTTAGAAAGGTGCTGAATCTGAAACTCTGGGGGTGGGGCCTAGCAATTTGCATTTTAACAAGCCCTCCAGGTGATTCTGATGCTAGCAAAATCTGGGACCCAGTCTTATATGCATTCAGCAAATATTTGTTGAATGGATAAACAAAAGATGAATAAATTTAGCTGATTTTTAAATAAAGCATATGGGGACTTCCTTGGTGGCTCAGTGGTTAAGAATCCGCCTGCCAATGCAGGAGACGTGGGTTCAATCCCTGGTCCCGGAAGATCCCACATGCTGCGGAGCAACTAAGCCTGTGCGCCACAACTACCGAGCCTGCACTCTAGAGCCCGCGAGCCACAACTACTGAGCCCGCACACCACAGCCACTGAAGCCCATGTGCCTAGAGCCCATGCTCCTCAACAAGAGAAGCCACTGCAGTGAGAAGACCTCGCACCACAACAAAGAGTAGCCCCCACTCACTGCAACTAGAGAAAGCCCACGCACAGCGATGAAGATCCAACACAGCCAAAAATAAATAAATTAATTAAAAATAAATAAAGTATGACTGTTATTTCTGCTGGAAAATGCATACTGTTGAGATATGGACATTAAATTATGAAACATCTTTGAGTTTAGATTAGAACAAATCTGATGTGCTGTATGTACTTCTTAGCAATGTTCTCTAACATGCTTCTTTCCTCAAGCACTTTCCCTTAGTTTATACATTACTTATACACCTGAAAGTGTGACTGCTAAGAATTTTTGTAAATGTTTACAAGTAAGTCACGGATTTTAATTAACTGGCAAAATAAATGATATCCATAAGGGTCTCTTGAATTTTTTTTCAATAAAATAGAGCACTGTGTAGTGCTTTGCGAACTGAAGGTGTATATGACTCATGTAAGGAACTGGTTAAAATGAAAGTTTGATCCAGTAGATCTAGTGTGGTGTCCAAGATTTACAAGCTCCCAAGTCCTGCTGCTTGGTTCAGGGACCATCTTATGTGGAGAAGGATAATAGTGTAATGTGTTTTCCAATCTAACGTGCCAATTAAAATCATTGTGTAGATGGGGAAGGGGCTTGGGGTTTTGGGCAGATGATTTATCGCCTGGAAGTTTCACTTTCTTCATCTGTGAACTATAAATAATGCGTAAAACCTTTAGTATGATGCCTGACACACAGTAAGTACTCAATAAAAGGCAACTATTATTATTCAAATAAAAATTAACGACAAAATGTTAAAGGAGTATCAAAATATTATGGCTCCATCTGGTAGTGGTGTCTACAGATTGGTATGCAATTGGTTAACCCTATTCCTGATGTGCTCACTCTGGAATGTGAGGGCAATAAAATTGATTTCTTCTGTCAACAGTTTTATAGCTTCTACAATTTCAGCTTGAGTATCCACCATTGACCCACAGCAGCTGAAATCACAGGTGCAACTTCCTGAAAATTGAGCCCTTCTTCTGGCATTTTGCTGATTATCAGTTATTCCTGACAGAAACAAAGAAAACTGCAACCCATTGAAAGAAAACCTTTTGATTTCTTTATTGTATATGTAAGGGCATCTTTTCATACTGGAATCCATCTTGTTGCACATGAACTGAGATTTAAACAAATCTGTTGTTAGATTTCTCATTAATATAAGGCATTAGCTGAAGAATTTGGTGTACTTATCTTCCCATACTAGTTAGCATACTATTGAAAAATGACTTATTTTAATTATGTAGCGTAATTCAGACTTTCTTTTCAGTTTATAAAATCAAAAGCAATGAATCCAATAGACTATTTTATTGTTCAGTGCAGGAGAGTTACCACTCATAAAGATGAATTTCTGAGTGACTGTCAAATTAGATCATATCCTAAGGAGTTCTTGGAACTTCTTCTGGGAATTATGGACACTTAACTATTACAGCTAATACTCAGTTTAAGCTACAATGATTCATCAGAAAAAATATGCTTCAGATTCAAGAAAAACAGATTTATCCCCAAAGACTACTTTGGAAGACATGGTATTAAATATTTAAGGAAAGATGCATTGTCTAATGTCATTATATTCCTTTATGAAAATTGAGAAAGAACAGAAAAGCAAATATAGTTTTCTGGATTTGGGGTGGGAGTGGGGTTTAGAAACATTTTTAAAATGATTTTTCAACTTGATATTCATAGTCCAACACCTACTGATTATTGTGGAATGCTTTCACTGTGTGTTGAATTTTCCAGATTTTCATTGTGAGATTTAAATTTTTTTAATTAAAATATATCAGTAATTAAACCCTGGTGTTAGGTTTAATTAAAACATGTTCTCATAAGCGTTTGGTTGAAGTTCAGCAACAATCCATAAACACTCAGTAACTACCGTATCTAGATTAACAAGAGCTAATTTATCACACTGAGGGCAGATTGTTTATCACCTTCAGATGTTAGGTCAGCAGATAATGGTTTTCTGATAGTAGGACAATTGGTGACATTTAAAAAAATAGGGCACTTTTCAACCTTTTGTATATCATATTGAAATGAGAAAAAGGAAAATCAAATAAGATAAAGGTTTTTTTTTAACTTTTAACAGTTTCACTTGACTTTAGGAACATGAGGATCAAAATGGGAGTTCAAAGTTTTTCTTTCGTCATTGCCTCTCCTTTACTCTGTGTCATTCATGTGGAGAATATTTTTATTCTTTAGTTTTCCTATCTTCCCAACATGTTTTGAAATTAATTCTTTAAGCTTTTCAGGAAGGCAATACATTTTTTTTTTTTTTTTTTTTTTTTTTTTTTTTTGTGGTATGCGGGCCGTCCTCTGTTGTGGCCTCTCCCGTTGCGGAGCACAGGCTCTGGATGCGCAGGCTCAGCGGCCATGGCTCACGGGCCCAGCCGCTCCGCGGCATGTGGGATCCTCCCAGACCGGGGCGCGAACCCGGTTCCCCTGCATCGGCAGGCGGACGCGCAACCACTGCGCCACCAGGGAGGCCCAAGGCAATACATTTTAAAAGGCAATTAAGTTTTAAATGCCAATTATGATTTCTCTAAGATAAACTTTATTTTCAGACATCAATTGATTTCTCCCTGTAAAAAAAAGTTTTAACCCATATCATTTACTTACTTTCAAAATTCTCTCCCTCTCTCCCCCAATCTACCTCCCTATCCTCAACTGGACTTCTCTGACATATACTTCCTATTTAGCTGAAGTGTGACCAGTCTAATGGAAAGAGTATTTGGCCTTGCTGTGAAACAACTTTTAATGGCATCATACGGAGTCCACTGTCAATTTCTGGGGCAATGCTTGAAAAATGGGCACTTCTTTTAGCTCTCTGCCACCCATGAGTGAGCCCATCAGCATTTAATGGGGCAAATTTAGCTTAGCCCAGTTAGGAGCTGCGCCTGAAGCTACAATCAGGAAATTCCAAGCCCACACTCTTGACAGGGAGTGTGAATATTGCTGTCAGAGACAGAGGTGGATTCAGAAGCTTATACAATTTTGAAGGGCTTCTTTAAGGAAAAAGAATATAGTTTATTTTTCCAAAAATATTACAGAAAGCATTTGACTATGGAAACACACTCCCAGGGCTTCTTGTAAGGGAGCCAAGGACCTTTTTGCAGGATGTGGGTAGAACATATAAAAACTCCTGATTCTCAGAAAGTCCAAATATTTTCTGATGGTCATGGTTAGCTAGCCTGATTCCATAAACACATTTTATAGTTAGGCATTTACTTATTCACCCATTAGTTCAATGTTCTGTCAATGAGTAGGCAAATGACTCTCCTAAGATTAGGTTGAATTATTATGTAAATTTTCACAACCAGTTGCAATTGTGCCCTTTGAAAATGCTCAGCAAAAGCCAGTACAAAGGCATGTGACCAGTGGATTTTGCTTTTCCTTTTTTTCTTATTTCTTAAGACCCTATTTACCAGTTAGTTCTCAAAATACACTTTCAGTGGTATTAAAGCAAGATAGGAGGTTTAAAGTGGGGGCAAAGGAATATCTACATCCCAACTCTTAGTTTATAAAGATGCCAGTCATTTTGGATTAGAGGACCACCCTATTCTGGTACAACGTCTTAACTCATGACATCTGCAGTGACTATTTCCAAATAAGGTCACATTCTGAGGTACTGAGGGTTAGGACTTCAACATATGAATTAGGGAAGGGGGGCATAATTCAATCTATAAAAGTAAGGCTACATAAAATTCTTTTTGTAAGCTTTACTTATTCAATCTCTTTCATTTAAGCACACTAATTTTGTGGATCTAATGAAAAGATGATATAGATGGTTTATTCATAGACTGGATGGTTTAAACAACAGAAGTTTATTGTCTCACAGTTCTGGAGGTTGGAGGTCTAGGATCAAGGTGCTGGCAGGATTGGTTTCCTCTGAGGCCTCTCTCCTTGGCTTATAGATATGCCCTCTAGCTGCTTTGGCCTCACATGGTTGTCCCTCTGTGTGCACAAATGCCTGGTATCTCCTTCACTTACAAGGACAACAGTCATATTGGATCAGAGTCCACTCATATGACCTCATTTAACCTAATTACCTCTTTAAAGGCCCTTAACAACAAATAAGATTACATTCTGAGGTACGGAGGGTTAGGACTCTGGGGGGACACAATTCAGACCATAACAGATGGTCTATTATGTTTTTTTCTTATTAAAACCTGCTCCCTGCCAGTGAAAATTTAATTGGGTTGTTATTGTTTCAGTTACTATTCCTCAATGTCAATTGTGTTAATTATACTAGGCATAAAACAGTCTTATTGAGCACCTTTAGTATACAAAGTTTACTCATTAATATAAGACATATAAAGATGAGATATGTGATAATCCTTGACCTCAAGGAATTTTCTAATGAAGTTAGGAGAAAAAATGGAAAAGAAAACTGAATGAGACTGTTGAGTGAATAAGTTTTTATTCCAATGGGGTAGGAATGACATTGTGCTTACTGATAGTGGTTGAGATGGATGTTAGGGTTGGAAACATAGAAAACTTCATGGAAAAGGTAGCTTTTAGATGCACCTTGAAGGGTATGTGGGGTTTAAATAGGCAAAGATCATGTCTCAATGAAGCCAAATATAGAAATACCCATAACATGGCGAACAAAGCTAAAATTCTGTCTGTGATACCAACAGATCATGAAATAATTGCAAATATTTCAATAAAAATCTATGCAGTTGCTTATTTTTATATTAGCATGTGAAAGTTTGGGATCTACTGAATCAACATTTAATATGCCACTATAAATATCAGCAAACGTTTCTTGAAAAAATTACTGTTTCTGACACTGTTCTGAGCACTTTATATTTTAACATATTTAGTCTTTACAATAAACGTATGAAGTGGTAGTTATTATCCCCATTTTACAGAATGTATGCACACACACATATAGACGCACAACTTCTTTTGGATCACAGTGAACACCTTCCTGAATATAAATAAATAAATAATTCTTAACTGATTTATTAAAGAAATAAATGGCTGTCTGTGGACTGGAATCCAAGATATTTACATAGCTATTTTGTTATAAATTTAAGTAAGGTTCCATTAACTTGTCTTTTCTTTCTATATTTATTTATCTTTTATCAATTATACCATTTAGGAAGCATTATAACATTATGTTATTAGTTTACTAATTATGGTTGTAGTTAAAGTCTACTCAGGGGAAAATTCTAATCTATTGAATAAGTTTGTTCTATAATGTGTTCTAGTTGCAACAGAATATTCTCTGTTCCTTAACCTAAACACTTTCTCGCCTTCAAAATGTTTTCTTAGGTTTTCGCATGGATATGGAATACTCTTTCTCAAATCTGACTATTGCCTTTACCATCACCGCAAACGTAATTATCCCATAGCTGCCATGAATGTGTCAGGCACTGTCTTAAAGACCAGTGGGCTAGGCAGTGAGCTAAGCATTCCACAGATATTATTTTATTTAATCCTCAGAATAAGTCTATGATGTAGATATTATCTCCATTTTACAAAACTACAACTTTAAACATTATGCATACCACTTCCATCAATCAAAAGCTCCACTGAGTGGAGCTTTTTTTTTTGGAGCTTCCCCATGAAGCTTTCTAAATTCTTCTTTTTTTATGCTTTCACAATCTTTTGATCACACAATTTTTAAAACCAGATTCACATTTCACTTTTTATTCATGGTATACCTTGACATATGTAATTCCCCAATAACATTTGGGAATAATCAAGAAGAATATTGGATCAAAAAAATGTATGCCCTACTTTTTATTAAAATGTCTGTATTTTAACTATTTATCCCAGATTATCTTGGTAACAAAGTAGTACCAGAGAAGGGTAAATAAAAGGAACTGGAGTGGAGAAGAGGTTGCTATATGGTTGTAGATAAATGATAAAGGATCTTTAGGTTAGAATAAGACTAATGAAAGTTATATTAAACACAAAGCAAAACAAAACAAAAAACCTCTAAGAAGAATAAGCCTAATCTCTAAAGAGTAGAATGAATGTGACTTTCAAAGGCAAGTTGACCAACTAAAATGGGAATGCTAATTTGTGGAATGGGTTAATTAATTTATATTTTCCTAAAAAAATGAAATAAGGAGAAATAATAAATAGAATTTAAAAGAATATCAATCAAGAGAAATTGGGATATGCATGATTCAAAATGTTGATTTCAGAAAGGAAAACTAGCCAGTCTTCTGTTTCCAACAGTGTTCATAATAATAGCAAGACTATTTTCAATTATGCCTCAGTTATTATGAGAGGTAAAGATATAAATAATGAATAATGAAAGATCCTTGCTTTCAAGAAAATCATACTCTAGAGGTTGATATATGAGAGCAAATCAGTATGACACTTTCTATGTTTTTATAGAAAAATGACATTTATTAGTTATTTTTCTAAAATATATTGAAAAAATTATAACACAGGTTACCCTGTAATTAGTGTTATTTTAATTGCTTATTTTTGACATCTTCTGAATGCATTCTTGCTATTCTTCAGAATATTGATTTTCACTGTTATAGCATTATATTCTTAAATATTTTATCATCTTTTAACTGTAACCCTTAATTTAAATGTTTAAACATAATAGTTTAAATTTTACTTTATTCTTTTTAATGATCACTTTAAAAATTTTTCATCTTTGTCCAAAAACAATTAATAGTTTAGTGCTCTAACTTCTGCTCAGCAACGTAATTCTCAATTCCATGCTCATTTATTTGCTAAAATTCTAGTTGTGGCAAAATTTTATTAGACGATTTCTGTATTTGTCATCAGGAAGACTTCTCCTAGCATTTTACCTGTCTTTTCTTTCTTTTTCTCTTTATGGTATTGAATATGTTTAGCCTCTTTCCTCCTCATTCTTTGCAGCATAGCATTAGGCTTATTTTCTGTTTTATTTTGTAATATTCAAATGTGTTTGTGGGATCACAGGATTCAATATTTAATAAATAAATGTTTTGTAAGTACACTTTAACTTTTGGAAATGTTAGAGTTTGTTTCATTATAGTCATGTACCAGCATATTTAGTTTAAAATATGTGATATTTGGGCTTCCCTCGTGGCGCAGTGGTTGAGAGTCCGCCTGCCGATGCAGGGGACACGGGTTCGTGCTCCGGTCCGGGAAGATCCCACATGCCGTGGAGCGGCTGGGCCCGTGAGCCATGGCCGCTGAGACTGTGCGTCCGGAGCCTGTGCTCCGCAACGGGAGAGGCCACAACAGTGAGAGGTCCGCGTACCACAAAAAAAAAAAAAAAAAAACTCCTAACGTCAAACATACTGAAATGGAGGGAAAGAAAACAAAAACATATACAGCAAAATTCAAACTCCTTTTACAGAATTTTGCTTAAGGGCCAGAGCCATTCAAAATAAAATAAATCTATTCATACACACTGAGAGTTCTTTTTCACTTCAGGCTTTTATCCATACTGTTTGAATTGTCTGGATGCTTTTCCAGCCTTTCCAACCTCATTTATGAAGTTAATATCTACATATCCACCAGCTCTCAGCTAGAATAGTATTTGAATTGAATAGGCATTGAATTCTATTTATTCTTGTGAAACCAGGTCAATCCACCTATATATTCACATTGCCAATCACAGTTCCAGGTTTTGGACTGTCTTGAACTTATAGTCTCTCATTGTTCCCAAGAGAGATCAGGGGCATTACTTTATACACTTACTCTCTTCAAATGATTACTTCCTTTCCTGTTCTAATTTCTTGAGAGTCCATCTTTGAAAGAATTCAATCAATTGTTACTTCTCACAAGTTTCTAGCTTTTCTCTGTATGATGACAGCATAGGGTGTATAGGCTCTCTCAGAGGATATTATAATGAATATTATAATGATGCCCAAGCAAAGTCTGATTCACTAGAGTAAAAACTTGCTAACTCCCACATCATAGGTAAACATCAAAGTAAAGTGGATTTCCTAGTGTTGAGCAGGTACATAAAGACATCTCTTTGTTTATGGCACAGTTGCCGAGAAGATGCAGATGACTTGAATGTGTATCCCTGTCTTTGCTGCAGCTTTGCTGTTTGAAGAAAGAAGTGTATGGACTTTCAAGCAGCTGCAGGATACAACCCTTTGCAGTATTTCCTCTGAGATGCTTTCACCTTCCTTACCATAGTACAGAGGAAGGTATGCAGTCAGATTTTCTGTGCATTTACCGATAAGAATATGGATTCTTAAAAGTATATCATTTTAGACATTTCAACCTACTTCAGGCTTTAGATCCAAAGACATATCATGAGAACACAGAGATGACAAAAAAGGAATGAATATCAACCACAATCAGCAAATACAGTCTGTTGTGACCCTGTAATTATTTAAGGGAGGATTTATAATGACCTGAATAAATTATCTCATATTTATGTTACTTATACCACCATCTTCTCTTTGGTTTGTTTTTTTAGGAAGCCTCTTATGACTAGATTCATGCAGAATATGAAACAAAAGTTATAGCAAAACCTACAGTGTCAGTACAAGAAGCAAATATAATATTAAATCCCCAAAGAGGAAAATACCGCTCATTCAAGAAATCTAAAATATAAATGAGGGCAGGTTGCTGGCACTCTACTGTCACTGTTGTCAGCTCACTAAAGTCCATACAACCACTGCTATTAAAAATAATTATCTGTTCATGAAAGTGCAACATCCAAACAAATTATAGACAGTTTCATGTGATGTATGGACAGATTTTAGAATTACTTATTATCTTGACCCTTTTTAGCCCCCAGTAGTGCTGAGCTAATTGCACTGTGATAGATATTATGTCTGGATATTTAAGACAGAAGTGTTCCTTCAATATCAGATGTTTTCCATACCCTTTTTGGTAATTATCTAAAGGTATAAACAATCTTCTGAAAATGTTACATACAGTTAAACCCAAACATAAAGCAACATTTTTGAGGTAGGAAAGACAGATTATTTGATTAATGTTCTGTTTTCCATGGGTATAGCAATATCTAAATATAACACAAATGGCCTGTTGAATTTTCAAATGTGTGTGTGTGTGTGTAGTTTGTATTTTCCTGAGTTTACTTGTAGTTTTATGATGTCTGAACCTCTTCGACCATGACAGATAGGATGTCAATAAAAATTTAACTACATCATGTAAGGTGGTGCCAGTTGGCTCAAACCATCAAATGTTCAGTTTGCTTCATAACACTAAAAAAACAAAAGACACAGGGTGGTAGTAGCTCAAAAATCACATCATATACATGTTTTGTCATTTTCTTGGGGCCTATAGACTGGCAAATGACTAACCACTTCCTAATATCATGTTAATCTAAAACTTTAATTTTACAGCAGAAATCCACACTTGAGGCTCAATACCTCAGTTCTCCAATCTCCATCACATTTCACTGACAATCAAAAAACAAATCAATCAATCAATAAATCAACATAAATTCTAACTTTTGGTGTCAAGGAGCAGATAAGACAGGCCTAGGGATATAGTGGGCACAGTCTAAGGAAACAATAGACATGTGCTCAATTTCTTTCAATAGAAAGTCCAAACTATTTTTACCTACTGCTAGGAATTGAGAGGATCCCTTTTTTACATGGGTCTTATCACTAGGAGGCAGGATCCTCTGTTAATGAAAACTGTTTTCTCTGCCATTTCAGACACTATAGCCAATTTCATAAGAAGTGTATCTTATAACTGGGACAATCAGTCTCTAAGTGCAGAGAAAGGATAGATCTTAGATTAATTTCAAGTACATAATTCAGATTTTTTTCTAGTTAGAATAAAAAACAAGTGAATTTTTCATTAAGCTATTTGAAGTTTAGTTTTAAAACTCTCTCTTTGCTAATATTGCCTTATTTACTGTTTGGTGCTAAATAACCTTTTAAAAGGAATTGAAAGTGATAGTAATATTTCTCTTCTAGTTAAAGTATATTCTAGCATCTACCACATGTGAATTGTGCCCAAGAAAAAAAGAGTACAACGGAGATATCAGACTTGATTTATTTCTTCATGGAGCTTATCGTTATCAAATAATCTCTCATGTACACACATAGACACACAATACTGTGCTAAATGCTGTGAAGGAAAAGTAGATAGTGCTATCAGAACATATAATAAAGGGAGCCTGTCTAATCTGGGCCGGGATGTCTAGAGTAACTGATATTTTAGCTCTATGAAAAGTGATATCTAAATTGGACTCTGGAGAATGTGGCAAAAGGAGGGAAGAATTTTCATGTGGCAGGTACAGTATGTGCACAGATCTTGAGCAGAAGTGAAGAACAAAGAAGGGTATGGATCATCGAGATGGTCTGGGAAGTCAGCAGGCTTCGGGAGGCCAGATCCTGGAGGACCTATGAGGCCATGTTAAGTATGTATTTGAGACTTTGTCTTTAGAGCAATGGATGCCAATGAACAGGAGAGTTAAATGACAGATATGCACCCTTACGAAGAAAATATTTTACTTGGAAAAAAGAATTGACAAAAATCTATGTTTGTTCTTCTTTTCTTTTTTTTTTACTGTTTTCTTAAAAAATTTAAGTATAGCTGATTTACAATGATTCAGGTGCAGAGCAAAGTGATTCAGTTTATATATATATGTATATATGTGTATATATATGTATATATACACATATTCTTTTTCAGATTCTTTTCCATTATAGGTTATTACAAGATATTGACTATAGTTCCCTGTGCCAGCAGGTCCTTGTTGTTTATCTATTTTATACATAGTACTGTGTATCTGTTAATCCCAAATACCCAATTTATCCCTCCTCCCCTTTCCTATTTGGTAACAGTTTGTTTTCTATGTCTGTGTGACTCTTTCTAATTCAGTCTTCTACATGCTTGATTTTTGCAAAAGCTGTTAAAAACCTGATCACTGATGCCTACAATCCCAGAGAGGCCAGGGTCCTATTGGGCCGTGGAGAGTGGTAAAACCTAACTCTGAAAGCCCATGGGCCATTTGTTCTAAAACCAAACAAGTTGGAAAGATTGTAGTTATTTTTACCCCTAATATGGCACTATTGTGATATTAAAATCAAAGGCTGGTTGTGAACTCCATAAACAAAGTTAAAAAGCAAACAACAGACCAGGAGAAAATATTTGCAAGGTTCAGTTGTAAAGTCGACTATTTTTCCCAGCTTAAGGGAGGTTTATTCTTATATGCTTACTCTTCATATTTTCTCTTCCCAGTAATCTGATTTCAAACCTGTGCAATCTAGAAGTCTTGAACTATATTCTAGTACTGCAGGAAGTTTTCAGAAACGAAGATGCAGTCATTGAGGGTGATCTTACTTTAATGATCTACACACACATACAAGCATTCACTGATGATAGAAAGGTCCCAATAGGAATCTAATGCTCTCAGTGGGTTGTGTAGATGAGAAAAAGCGAATAATTGTATGACATTCTCTAAAGTTCAGTTTTATCAACTTGGTGGTGGCAGAAGCAGTGGAGTGGCTTACAGTGTTACAATACTCAGGGTTATAACAAATAAAAGATGGAGAGGGTTTGTTTGGCTCCTGGGGTTGATGGATGATCGTCAATGGATAGCAAATGAGCAATTTTGGCCAAATTGGCAAACAGGAAACAAGGGAATCTCACGAAAGATGTCTAGACTTGGAGATTGAAGGAATCTGGCCTAGAGTCAGGAGATGTTGATGGGTGACATGAGAAGGAAACCTGGCTTCTTGGATGGACCAGGGTAAGAAGACCAATAGATCCTCTTGTATCTATATACCTGCCCTGGCTTGGGTACCT
The DNA here is from genome assembly GCF_002837175.3 of Physeter macrocephalus. Lineage (NCBI taxonomy): Eukaryota > Metazoa > Chordata > Mammalia > Artiodactyla > Physeteridae > Physeter > Physeter macrocephalus. The sequence goes on from NC_041214.2 coordinate 120,695,366, forward strand.
GAGAGCATTATGATTTTTCTGGTGGTTGTGTTTATCTTTCTCTCCTCAAACATGGTTCTCCTTCAAAGATCCTCTACATCTACTTTTTCCCTTCCATTTCTCTCTCTTTCCCTCTCTTTCTTTAATCTCTCATACTTTGTTTTTAATTTAATCTCCCACTTCTCTTCCCCATTATTTCTTTCCTTTTCTTTCTTTTTCTTAACTGACCATGATATGGAACAGACATGAGTGATTTAAAATATTTGCTATATTTATTTTTAAAAGTTTTATAATTTCTATACATTATTTATAATTTATCTAAAACTACAAACCACCTAATTGAAATCAATGATAAATTGCTGTATTGGGGTAAGATTTATTTTTATTATTAGTCAGGTTCCTTGATAGGAAAAAATGAAATAGAGTGATATTCTGCTGAAATCTAAAGAACAGGAGATGATCTGTGATACCATATCACAGTAATAAAAACTCAGACTAACACTGTCTCCTATTTAGAGTGGATATCTTTAATCATTATCCAGTTAGTAGGTGAATGATAATATTGATTGATGAATCTTTAAAAGAAACAACTTGACCAAGAATTGTTGGGAATTAATAGTAGTGTATGCTTAAAGAAGTGCTGGGTTTAAGGTTTGCATGGATTACCCTCATTAAATCCTCACAATAATCTTACAAAAGAAGAACTGTCACATTACAACTTTACAAGCTGTAAAACTGAAGTTTAAAAAGGTCAAATGAATTGCCATCTAAACAGGCAGTTGGAGGGCTGGGATTCAAACCCAGGCAGACTTACTCCAGAACTAAAATCAAACTTCTTTGCTAATCTGGCTTAACTGTCTCTTATTATTCCTATATCTGTAACGTAGCATCAACTCTGCAAAATAATATTAGTAATTCACAGATAAAAAAATTCTCAACTTATAAATTAAATTGCACTTTCTTTGGGTAACTACAGTATTTATTACTAAACAATCTTTCCCTGTTTCACTTTATTGGCAATAAACAGCATCTCTGTACATTGATATGAAAATTGTAAAACCTAAAATTCTAGCCCAAAACGTATTTTTTAAAAAATTAAAGATATAACTTGAGAATAACTAAAATTGCCAAAAGCAAAGCAATGTTAAATTTGATTTTGCATCATCACATTTCCTTTGAATTTTCTAAAATATACAAAGTGGTTGTAAATCTTTCTTTTTACATATTTGTAGTAAGCATAGCACATATTTGCAGTAAGCAGAATCTGCTCTTGGTAATGTATTTGCTCATTTATTTTTTATTGTCCTGCTTTTAGCATAAAGTGTACTGTTAGTTCACACGATTGGTAAATTGTAGGGAATGAGCCAGTTCTCATTCAGAACTTGCCAAATCATCAAACTGGCAATGGGGTTTTCAGGTTTCTAAAAGCTTCAGTACATTGAGAATTGACTCCTGTCCAAAGCCCCTGCAGAGGCTGAATTAGAATAACCAGTATGCCTGAAAAGAAACAAAGGCTCTCTTGTGGAGCAATCTTATGTGCCTGCAGGCTGAAAAAAAAGGTAGGGGGTCTTTGATATCTTACTCCTAGTCAGCAGGTACACTGGCCTGAGATGGCTCATGCTGCTAGAAGAGAGTGAACACTCACTCATTGCCATTCGGTTCTTTCTCATCTCTAGATAGTATTATTTTTTTTTCCTGTGGGTTTTCACATATCTACCATAATGTGGAAGAAGTATCAAGAGGTAAAGGGAAATCATTAAATTCTAGGTAAGAATATTTTGATCCTGATTCCCTTCAGGAATTTACTAACATCAATGAGCTAGTCCTATGGTTCCTCTGATTCTCAGTTACACATTTATAAAATAGATATTTAAAAATATCTGAGAAATATAATATAAAATAAACATGGAATAGTTCAGAATAGCAATTGACAAATTCATCCTTCAAAAACGGAATGGTTCCTGGATGAAGACCCAAGTGAAATACGAAGTAATCTATAGGAGTAAAGTGTATCAGAAAGGGGTGCATATGGCTATAGAATAAGAGAAAAGGAAAAGATCATAGAGGAATATTTTGCAAAATTGTGCATCTTTACAGGTGGGTGGAAGAAGTAATTTAAAGTAGATGAATCATTCCCTGTTTTCCTCCCCAAATATATGGTTCGAAAGAAGCAATTTGAGCTTAAAATAGTGTGTATGTAGCTTTGTCCCACATTCAATAAGAGGAGTTACTCTGACAGGCAACAGCAGAAATTTTGGGGTCTACCTGATTGTAAACTTGCCCATCTAGAAAGAACAGTGCTAACAGGCCTGTATAAATGCTTGGTCTTTTACCTCATTTTATTTTATTTTATTTATTTATTTATTTTTTTTGTGGTATGCGGGCCTCCCTTTGTTGTGGCCTCTCCCATTGCGGAGCACAGGCTCCGGACGCGCAGGCTCAGCGGCCATGGCTCACGGGCCCAGCCGCTCCGCGGCATGTGGGATCCTCCCAGACCGGGGCGCGAACCCGGTTCCCCTGCATCGGCAGGCGGACGCGCAACCACTGCGCCACCAGGGAAGCCTCTTACCTCATTTTAAATTACTGATTTAAATTTGGATTTATCCATTGATCTCCAGTTATTTGCGTTAGCCCCAGTCAGCAGCTTTAAGCCAAATGATATATTAGTAAAGTGTTAGAGAGAAGATGTCAGGCATCTTACCCTGGTCCATTCATATTAGCAGATGATTTATAAATGTTCATTGAATGAATAAATGAGTTAATCTAATTTATTAGATTAAATGAAGGCTATAGAATATGGCTTGCTAAAAAACATCTTTCTAGCAGTGGCTTTTCTTAAGACAAGGTATGTTAAAGTAAGGAATTAATGTCTTATAGGTCAGAATTGTTAATATAGTATATTCTTCATTCTATGTGAATGACCTACAAACATATCCAGTACTGAAGAAACAATTTAAAATGGCATTCCTTCTAAAATGAACTTCTAGCCCTTTCCCCCTTCTTTCTTTTTAAAAAATAAACAATTGTTTACTTGCTTATTTTTCTTCCATAGTTCTCATAGAAGAAGGAAGCAAAACATGTTAGCACTGATCTTTGATGTGCTATTAAATAACTCTTCACATCTAAATGTGCCCCAAGGTTTTGCTCTCATATTATTATATTTATGCTTTCAATTTTGATGAAAACATGATTTTAGAGCACAAAGCATTTTCTTAATGAACTCAGAATGTCAATATATTAAAATAACAGAAGTAACTTCTGCCTAAATATTATGGTATTTTAGCAATGGAGAAAAAATCACAATCTAACCAACTAAAGTATTAAAATCATAAGTTGTTTATTATGTTTCTAGGTTTATCTAAGACTCCTTGGAATTTGCACTGTTGGCAGTTCATTTATGGCATGATGCAAAAGGAGATAAAAAAGACTATTTCATTATTTATTGTGTTCTAACAAAAATAAATGGGTAGGGCTTCCCTGGTGGCGCAGTGGCTGGGAGTCCGCCTGCCGATGCAGGGGACGTGGGTTCGTGCCCCGGTCCGGGAGGATCCCGCATGCCGGGGAGCGGCTGGGCCCGTGAGCCATGGCCGCTGGGCCTGCGTGTCCGGAGCCTGTGCTCCGCGGCGGGAGAGGCCACGGCAGTGGGAGACCCGCATACCGAAAAAAACAAAACAAAACAACAACAACAAAAAATAAACGGGTAAATGATTACATCCTGTGTCTTACGTGGCAGGCCAGAATTTTAATTTTGCTTTCCTGACCTGGGCACTAACTAGGATAGAAAAAAATTATTTAGCATAATAATTTACAATAATCATGCAAGGCAGAATCATCTTATACAGAGTGAAACAGATTCTGTAGATATTAAACTTGGAGCCAGGCTCGTGAATGTGGCCACTGTCACTTTCCCTTATCTTTTGGGCCACTAGCAAACTGGACACCATGGAATGGTGGTAGTGGGCTAGAGACAGAGGAACCCATGGGAAAGGGGTGAAGGAAGGGAATGTTCACCAGCTGGACTCAGCTCCCTGATGATGCTGGAAAGTACGGAATCTGTTATGAGGAATAATTACGTTGCTTAAAAATGGTTTTATTTGATCAGTCTGGTGCAGACATGGAATAACACCACAGAGAGGCTATGAAAGTGAAAAGAGATTTGTTATACTCACAGGTCCCAGAAAAGGGAGGTGTAGCATGTCACATAGGGTGCCATATAGGAGGAACTCCAAGTGAGTAGAGAGAGAATGAGGACCCCTGGGCAAGTGCCTTTATTGGGGGTAAGGGTGGAGTACACAAGCAAAAGGAGTGAAGGGATTTCATTGGTAAGTTTGAACGTCACTAGGTCACAGTTAGGGGAGGGCAAGAAGGGGAACTTGTGGCAGGGACCAGCCTTGTCATACTGGTGTACCTGGTCAGCTGGATGGGTACTCACAACCTGTTTGTGGAGATGTTGAGCCATCAGGAAAATATGAAGTTTTAAAAATGTACGATACAGGATTATATGACTAGATTCCCTAGATTTTATTCTAAGATTTTAGAGACAAGGCCTCTGTGCCTGTGCGAAATGGATGATAATTTCTCACCCAAAGTAGCTTTATACAGGGTGAAATAGGCTACTTGAGCTTGGAGAACAGAATGTTCTGTATATAGCTCTGATCACTAAGTGTGACTGACGGACAAACTCTAGGATTTATATTCATTATGGAAAGAGCCTCCTCCATTTCTGATATTGAAGATATTGTAAAATTAAACTTTTTGAATAAAATAAGAATTTATTGATAGGTAATTTCCTGTATAGGGAAATGAAACTTTGGACCTGGGGAAGATAACTGAGATCTAGCATAACATTACCTCTCTTCCTTTTGCAAATTAGGAAACTGAAGTTCAAAGAAAGGGCTATGACCTGTTCAGTTTCATAGTAGGTAGTTACCATTCCAGGATTAGAATGAAATTTTTCTGGGTGGCTTTTTTATACCACCTATCCATTGTGTCTCAATTTTTTTGTTTTTGTTTTTAGTTTGAGCAAAATACCATAATAGTGAATTATTCTTCTATCTAAAATATTCCTTACATAGTTACTCTAACATGTATACAAATCTGATTAAGTTAGACACTAAAGACTGAGCCTTCATTTTTTTCCCCAAGAAATAATAAAACCTGAAGACGTACTCCCTACAGACCCTGCCTACATAAAGGACCACAGCTACCGAAAGTGTCTTTAGTGCCTTAGAGTCCTGAATTGGACATTATCTTATGGAATCTCAAACTTGGTAGCAATTTTTAAAAAGTTTGATTTCTTATTTGTTTTTTTTTGGTCTTTAGCCCCAAAGAAGGAACTGACTTAGGGATATGTTCAGGATGATAAAAGGAGATTGGGCACTATGTGTTTACATCACTTTAAGCCTCAGATATTCTTAAGTTTTAAAACTTTATGTAAAAATAATAAAAGATAGGTCTATTTTTTCCCTCATAAGGAATATGCCAAAGAGGAGTTAAGTTACCCTAACTAAATAGCAGTTCTGGAATTCAAATTCAGATATGTGGGCTCCAGAGATTGCACTTTTAGGTTCTACACTAGGTGCTGCATAAATGGCCAATCCTACAGAAAGGTCAAAGCTATGTTTTTAGTGGTATTTTTCAATTCTCTGGATTTTATTCTAATTTTGGATTCCTCCACTGCAGACAATGCCCTTTTCTAGTTAACATGGCTGCTGCACCCCAAATCTCTCTCTTTTGCCTACTCTGAAGGACTATTTTAATAACCCTTTTCTTCTAGAAATAATTCCTGGGACCTAGTATTTGTCTTGTGTAGCCCTGGTAGCTTGGCATCTGCTAAGCATATACACTATTTCCATTATTAACTTTCTATTTGGATTCCAAATATTATACTCCTAAATCCTCCATTGTTTTTCTCTACATCCTGTGCTCTTCTGCTACAGTACCTCATCCTTCTGTCTTAGATTGTTGTCACCAAACATCTACTTGCACAATTTTTGACCTTAGACTTTTTTCACATCCCTTGGACAGTGGCTTATACTTATCTGGCTCTATTTCCACTGTTAGTCCAAACCAACCCTGAGGTCTCATATATACGTCCTCTGCCCTGTAGTATCCACTATTTAGTCCATAACTTGTCTAACTAGTGAATTTGGAAATATAACAGTATCCTCTCTTATTAGTTTTGATTTCAGAAAATACTAGAAAGTATACTTAGGAAGCTGAATGGTGAAAGCATACGTCAAAAATGGATCTATTATATATTTTTAGAGGGATGAAATGTAAGTACTGTATAGTCAGATAAAATGTTGAAAAAAGCCAACCCCATATTAGAAGAATTAAGAGAGCCCAAAACCTGCAGCTCCAAGTCAAAGTTTCCTTTTCTAAGAAACAAACCAGTTGCAACCTAAAGAGATGAGGAGACACAATTCTTCAAATTTTCTAGTGGTAGCTATTGTTTGTTGCACTTAATCTGTCAAGAACAAGTCTCTGAGAGTAACATGACCAGAACTGAGCTCAGGGGTTCTTAAGCAGAGTTGTACTTTTGGTTCACCCAAGGAGCTTTTAAAAATACTGATGGCTGAGCCTCACTTCCAAAGATCCTGATTTAATTGATCTGAGATGGGACACAGAAACTGGTATTTTCTTCAAAAGCTTCCCAGGTGATTGTATTATGCAACTAAGGATGAGAACATGTAAAGAACCCTTGGCAAAATAATTGAAAAAGTCCAGTGTGTTTTGTTCCCCCCCACCCTTCCATATGCTACTCTCTAAGCATGGGGCAATCTGCCTACTGGGGTCTCAGATTGCCAAGGGCCCCTGACTCAATCATTCCTATGTCTGGCCACTTTTCTGTCTGATGCTCTCTCATGTCATAGACTTGCCTATCTGCTCGTGTAAATGGCAGGGACTGCTTGCTGAACCAAGCTTTCTAAGATGTGAATAGATAATTGTAATTTAACATAATTAGTAGTATTATAGAATATTTTTCTCTTCACCACAAATAAGAAGGCTCTTTACTGAAATTGAGTAGATCTGGGGACAAAAATGATTATCTAGTGCTAGTCATGGCTGGCTTCTTCTCTGTTTAAAACTCTGTCTCTGAAAGCTGGGAGTCGATTGGCTTGTTTTTCCAGAGGGCTCAACTGCTTCTACTGATGTTAATAACTGTGAAAAAGCAGCCATATTTCCTGTGCAGTTGAGCTTCTGTGGTTGCATTTATTAGGAAGGACTATAAAAACAACAGCAACAAAGAAACAATTTAACTATGATTTGAAAAATACTGAATGGAAATATAATTATTCTCCTTACAAATGTTTTCTCTTTTGTCAAAGAAAGAAAATATTTACAATGTGTAAGGTATTGGATAAATTTTCAGAGTATGTGCCACCAGATAAAAGGCTTATTTTTTGGAGACCCTAAAGATTGATATTTTAGCTATTATTTTATTCTGATCACGCTTGGGTACTTAACAAAACTAATTCAATAGAGGATCTCTATTGAAGAGATCTGTTAATTAGAATTCAATAGAGGATCTCTGTTAAGAATCAGTGTTATTGAAACATCTAGGAGAAAATAAAACCTGAGGAGACGGTGTTTGCTGTTTGTTTTTAAGCAAATAGAATTACTTTTGGCAAAGCCTTGGTGGTCTAAGGATGAAACTGCTATGAGTGAGTGTGTGTGTGTCTATGGTTGTGGGGAAAGATATTAATTTTTTAAAGTATTAATTATTTCAACATTGATCTCATAGGAGATAATTATAATATTGATATTGTAGGAGATAATGTTAATAAAATAGGCATATAACTAGGAAACTTAAAGCCTGGAAAAAACATAACTACTAAGAATAGATGATAAAAGAAATAAACAAATCTTCTACAGTTGAATGGAAAATACAAAAGACCTGAGAATGCAAAGGCTTGGCATAAGCTGGCTGTATGATCTTTAGCAAAATGACTTCCCTGTGCTCTATTTCTTTAAACGTAGCATTGGAAGAAATCATGTGTTAAAAATTTAAAAGTCTCTCAGGAAATTAAAAAACATATAAAAAATACTTTGAAGAATTATAAGAAATTTTATAGCTTTTTTGTTAAACAGAAACTCAAAACTAAAACCACAACATATGTAGAAAACTTTTATTTAGTTTAAGCCATAATCAGAGAAAACAGCTTTTATCTCTTTTTATAATTAAACAAAAAATAAAAAAATAACCAAATGATTTAAACTCAAGATTAGGAAAAAACTTAGCAAATATAGTAAGATGTAAGATGTAAATAATTAATCTAGAAGCAGAACTAATGAAACAGAATTGTAAACACCACACAGCTACAAAATAACTGCCCCTCTCCCTGGTGGAATTTATGAATATAAGAATGGGTTCTTTTAGGAGTATCATACAGGAAAATCTCTGAAAACTTTGATCAAAGAGTAGAGGAAAAACCCTAATATTAGGAGGAAGAAAAGAGATATGACCCTATAGATATGTAATAGAGTAAAACAACAAAAAGTTAACAAATGGAATTAATAAGAAATGTTGTAGAAATATAAAAAATGGAAATGACAAGGACAATAACACATATAAAAATTTATACGACTTGGCCAAAACAATACTAAGAGGGTAACTAGTAACTTTAACACTTGTGGTAAGTTGCATCCTGAAATAAAGAAGGGAAACAGACAAATAACTTCAAAGATAAAGGAGGGAATATGCTCACAATTAGAGAGCATGTTAAATTAAAGAATGAATCATGTACAGCTTTTTACACACACACCAAAATAAAAATGTAAGTGGAATGGGAGTTTTTCTAGGAACTGAGTGAAGAATATTGGGACACTGATCAAATGGAATCAAAGACAAACTGAAGTTGGACTCCTTGTGGCTCATTTCAGCTGGGGCAATGGGGCCTCTTCCCCATGTTAAGAACATTACTATCAGAAAGAGTATGTAAATTAAATTAAACTGAAATTAGAGGCTGAATTACATTTAGTTGAATTAACTCCACTTTTAGGGAAAAATTATGGAGGATTTTGGGAGGGGTTGATAATACTGACCAAGGAAAATAACTTTAACCATGTAGGAAAGGATTGGCTTGCATCTATCTCTAATAGCTCCTGGGACCTACAGTTCTGTTTCTCTGACAAGTTCTCTGATTGAGTGGGTTTTGGAAATAAATTCTGTAGTTACATAGGTTTGATGTTTCACCCATTCTTCTTATCAGAAGTGCCGCTTTGAAGAACATCTCAGAAATCATGATCATAGAACTAGGAAATAATAAAATTTCACTCTTCTGGTATCCTTCTTACAGAAGGCCTGAGTTCAGAGAAACCTAGTCTGTGTGTGGTATGGATTGCTCTCTGTGCTTTTCCATCCTTGATGGTTACACTAATTATTGAAATCTCTTAAGGAATGTAGTATTGCTACTGGTTTAACATTTGTTAGCTAGAAGCAGTTCTAGTGGCCTACACCTGACCTTTTCTACCATAATAGCCCTTTCTTCATTGGTCAGGAAGCCAACATGGGAATTCTGTCAGAAGTTGAATACACCTATGACAATTTTGCATTCTGAAACAGAGGAAATAACCACATGATGGTTTTGAGGACACACTGGGTTTACTGAAACAAAATTCCATTGATCACTTAATCTCTTTAAGTCCTTATTTTGACTTTCGGACTACAGTAGTATTTTGAATCTCTAGGAATTAGTGTTAATTAAGAACCAGTGTCCAGCAAACTAAAAATGTTGATTATTCCTTCTTTTCAATGTGCAGTTATCCTAGTGACCATGGGACAGTCAAAAAGGAAAATTTACAGTACAAATTTCTGACATTGTAGCAGGATATTTTCAAGAGGGCCCTGCCTCCCTTTCATTTAAAGGGCCCTGGGTCTGTAAACTACTCAAGTCTGTGAGAACTGATGAAGGAGCTTTGACTTTCTAGTGTGGTGATATAAGTCAGATTCTGTTTAAAGGACCTGGAACTTTTCTACTTATATAAATTAAATAAGGCTTTATTAGATCATTGATCAGTTTTAGAGACATTCTACTCAATTGGTCAAAACTAAAGATCCATGGCAGTTTAAATATTCTGATGTGGGCTTCACTTCTGTTGCTTATTACAGCAATCATGTTCATTTTTCTCAGGCAATTAAGTGCTACTACTTCATTCCTGCCATTATGGAATCTCATCATCCCTTTTGAATTCAGGGAGCCTATTATGGTAAGAGCAGTTCCCTTTGTCATTCCTGGTATACAGAGAATAATAGCCACCACAGAGCTTTTCAAGGATACTAAGATCCGCCTTGTGAATGTATTTCTCATAGCTGTACGTAGTAAAGAGAGTTCATCTGGACTTTTCCAGGGTATATAGTTAGTGAATGGGTTAACAGGCCTTCCATGAAAAATACATTCTAACATTCTGATCTCTATAAGCCTTTGAATAACTTCCATTTTAGCAGAGTTTCTCAACTTCAACACTGTTGGCATTGTGAATCAATAATTTCTTCTTGGGGAAATTTTTATCTGCAAGAAGATTTGTAAGTTCTTCATTCCCACAGAAGCTGTGTCTATGGAAAACAACTAATTTTTAAATTTACATTTAAAAAACCATCTCCAATATCTTCAAATTATATTTTAGAACTCTACTTTTTCACATGGAAGGATATGGGATTCCTTGTGGGACTTCCCACATGCTATAAACAACAACCAAGAGAAATGCAAAAATCATCTGAAATAACTGTCTTCAGACATTGGCTAACTGGCAGCACATATTCAACAATAAAGTTATTAAGAATTTCAAGACAGTGACAGGAACACTAAACCAAGTGTTGGGCCCTTCTTCATTCAGGGCCCTATGAGACTACACAGGTCGTACAACCATGAAGTTGGTCCAAGGTTAAAATGGCTCTAGAATAAAGGCTAATCTAGATTTATCTTTAAAAAACTTAGAAACCAGCCTCAAAAGAATCAAGTTAACATATAAGTGACTTAGAACAAAGAACAAAGGCTAACACTCATTAGAGGAAGAATACATATCCAACAGTTATAACATAAAATTCACAATACCTAACTTTCAAAAAACAAAATTTCTAGATATGGAAAGAAAAAATACAATGTGACCTATAATATCAGGAGGAATATCAGTTAACAGAACATACATAAAAATGACAGAGAGAATGGAATTAGCAAGCAAGGACAGCAAAACAACTATTATACATATATTAAATATGTTCAAGGATTTAGAGCAGAGAAATGGAAGATATGAAAAAAAAACAGTAGAAATATAAAAGGAAAAATAACAGATAAATTTGATACAACCAACATTGATTCTTTGAAAAGGTTAATAAAATTGATAAACTCCAAGTAAGACTAATTAAGAAAAAAAATAAGATAAATGGTCAATATCAGAAATTTAAGAAAATATATTTTTATTAATCATATAAATGTTAAAATGATGAAAGGGAATATTATTAGCAACTTTATTTCCATTAAATTTAAAACAGATGAAACAGACAAATATCTTAAAAGATAAAACAGAAACTATTAATAGCTTTATATTTATCAAAGAAATTGAATTAGGTACTAAACACCTTTTCATAGAGAAAACTCCAGGTACAGATGCATACACTAGCAAATTTCTTAAGCATTTAAGGAGATATAATAATACAAAATCTCACTAAAAATAAGGAGTAAGTGGGCTTCCCTGGTGGCACAGTGGTTGAGAGTCCGCCTGCTGATGCAGGGGACACAGGTTCATGCCCCGGTCTGGGAAGATCCCACATGCCGCAGAGCGGCTGGGCCCGTAAGCCATGGCCACTGAGCCTGTGCATCCGGAGCCTGTGCTCCGCAAAGGGAGAAGCCACAACAGTGAGAGGCCCGTGTACCGCAAAAAAAAAAATAAGGAATGACTGTTTCTCAACTCATGAGGCCAGCATTATCCTGATACCAAAAGCTGACAAAAACATTACAAGAGAAGAAAGTAATATACACAAGTTGTCATAAACACAGATTCAAAATATCCAAACAAAATATTGGCAAGTAATCCAGGAATATATAAAAAAGAATAATATACCGTGACCAAGTGGAGTTTATCCCAGGGTATAAGGATGGTTTATATTCCAAAATCATTCAATGCAATTCATCACATTAACAAAATAAAGTAGAATAACTGTATGAGTACCTCACTAAATGCAGAAAAAGCATTTGACACAATTTGACAACAATTATTCATAAAAATATTCAGTTAACCAGGAAGGAAACTTCCTACAACCAAAAGAAGTTCACTTCCAGGTAATCACATACTTAATGATGAAGACTGAATGAGGTCCACATAAGATCAGGAGGAAGTAAAGTCTGTCTGCTTTCACCACATGAGAAATGAAAAAGGAGAAGTTACAACAGACACCACAGAAATACAAAGGAACATAAGAGACTACTGGGAACAACTATATGCCAATAAAATGAACAATCTAAAAGAAGTGGACAAATTCATAGAAAGGTACAATCTCCCAAGACTGAACCAAAAAGAAATAGAAAATATGAACAGACCAATTACTAGTAATGAAGTTGAATCAGTAATTTAATATCTCCCAACATAAAAAGGTACAGGATCAGATGGCTTCACATGTGAATTCTACCAAACATTTAAAGAAGAGTTAACACTTATCCTTCTGAAACTATTCCAAAAAAATTGCAGAGGAAGGAACACTTCTGAACTCATTTTATGAGGTCAGCATCACCCGATACCAAAATAAGACAAATATATCACACACAAAAAAGAAAATTACAGGCCATTATCACTGATGAACATAGATGCAAAAATCCTCAACAAAATACTAGCAAACCAAATCCAAGTATACATTAAAGGAATAATACACCATGGTCAAGTGGGATTTATCCCAAGGTTGCAAGGAGTTTTCAATATCCACAAATTAATCAATGTGATACACGACATTAACATGTAAATTGAAGAATGAAAACCATATGATCATCTCAACAGATGCAGAAAAAGCTTTTCACAAAATTCACTATCCATTTAGGATAAAACTCTCCAGAAAGCAGACACAGAGGGAACATACCTCAAAATAATAAAGGCTATATATGACAAACTCACAGCTGACATCATACTCAATGGTGAAAAGCTGAAAGCATTTTCTCTAAGATCAGGAACAAGGCAAGGATGCCCACTCTCATAACTGTTATTCAACATAGTTTTGGAAGTCCTAGCCATGGCAATCAAAGAAGAAAAAGAAATAAAAGGCATCCAAACTGGAAAGGAAGTAAAAGTGTCACTGTTTTCAGATGACACGATATTATACATAGAAAATCCTAAAGGCGCTACCAGAAAACTGCTAGAGTTCATCAATGGATTCAGTAAAATTGCAGGATACAAAATTAATATACAGAAATCTGTTGCATTTCTATACGCTAACAATGAAAGATCAGAAAGAGAAATTAAGGAAACAATCTTATTTACAATCACATCAAAAAGAATAAAATATCTAGGCATAAACCTACCTTATGTGGCAAAAGACCTGTACTCTGAAAACTATAAAAAGAAATGAAAGATGAAAGAAACTAAAGACGACACACAAGATTGAAAGACACACCATGTTCCTGGATTGGAAGAATCAATATTGTTAAAATGATCATACTATCCAGAGCAATCTACAGGTTCAATGTAATCCCTATAAAATTACCAATGGCATTTTCCACAGAACTAGAACAAACAATTTTTCAAATGTGCATGGAAACACAAAAGACCCTGAAGAGCCAAAACAATCTTGAGAAAGAAGAACAATGCTGGAGGTATCACACTCTCTGACTTCAGACTATAGTACAAAGCTACAGTAACTGAAACAGTATGGTACTGGCAAAAAAAACCAGACACATAGATAAATAGAACAGGACAGGGAGCCAGGAAACACACCCACACACTTATGGTAAATTAAACTACGACAAAGGAGGCAAGATTATACAATGGAGAAAAGACAGTCTCTTCAATAAGTTGTGCTGGGAAAACTGGATAGCTACATATAAAAGAATGAAATTAGAGGGCTTCCCTGGTAGCGCAGTGGTTGAGAGTCTGCCTGCCGATGCGGGGGGACGCGGGTTCATGCCCCGGTCCGGGGGGGGTCCCGCATGCCGTGGAGTGGCCGGGCCCATGAACCGTGGCCGCTGGGCCTGTGCGTCCAGAGCCTGTGCTCCGCAGCTGGGGAGGCTGCAGCAGTGAGGGGCCCATGTACCGCAAAAAAAAAAAACAAAACAAAAACTAATGAAATTAGAACACTCTCTAACACCATACACAAAAATAAACTCAAAATGGATTAAAGACCTAAATGTAAAACTGAATACTATAAAACTCCCAGAGGTAAACATAGGCAGAACACTCTTTGACATAAGTCACAGCAAGATATTTTTGGATCTGTCTCCTAAAGTAAAGGAAATAAAAGCAAAAATAAACAAATGGGACCTAATTATACTTAAAAGCTTTTGCACAGCAAATGAAATAATAAACAAAATGAAAAGGCAACCTACAGACTGGGAGAAAATACTTGCAAACGATGCTGCCAACAAGGGATTAATTTCCAAAATATATAAACAGCTCACATACAGCTTTATATTAAAAATTAAACACAATCAAAAAGAGTCAGAAGACCTAAATAGACATTTCTCCAAGGAAGATATAGAGATGGTCAACAGGCACATGAAAAGATGCTCAATTTTGTTAATTTTTAGAGGAATGAAAATCAAAACTACCATGAGGTATCACCTCACACCATTCAGAGTGACCATCAACAAAAAGTCTACAAATAATAAATGCTTGAGAGGGTGTGGAGAAAAAGGAACCCTCCTACACTGATGGTGGGAATGTAAATTGGTGCAGCCACTACGGAGAACAGTATGGAGATTCCTTAAAATCTAAATATAGAGTTACCATATGATCCTGCAATCCACTCCTAGACATATATCTGGAGAAAACCCTAATTCAAAAAGATACATGCACTCCAATATTCATAGCAGCACTATTTACAATAGCGAGACATGGAAGCAACCTAAATGTCCATCAACATATGAACAGATAAAGAGGATGTGGTATATATATAAAATGGAATATTGCTCAGCCATAAAAAAGAAATAATGCCATTTATAGCAACATGGATGGACCTAGAGATTATCATATTAAATGAAGTAAGTCAGAAAGACAAATATCATATGATATAACTTACTTGTGGGATCTAAAAAAAATGATACAAATGAACTTATATACAAAACAGAAATAGACTCACAGTCGTAGAAATCAAACTTATTATTACCAAAGAGGATAGTGGAGTAGGGTTGTAGAGGGAGATAAATTAGGAGTTTGGGATTAACATATAAACACTACTATACATAAAATAGGTAAACAACAAGGACCTACTGTATTATGCAAGGAACTCTGCTCAGTATCTTGTGATAACCTATAATGGAAAATAATCTGAAAAAGGATATATATATGTTTTTTTGCTGTACACTTGAAATTAACACAACATTGTAAATTAACTATACCTCAATAAAAAAAATCAGTGAGGGGCTTCCCTGGTGGCGCAGTGGTTGAGAGTCCGCCTGCCAATGCAGGGGACATGGGTTCGTTAAACTCAAAATGGATTAAAGACCTAAATGTATGACTGAATACTATAAAACTCCTAGAGGAAAACATAGGCAGAATACTCTGACATAAATCCCACCAATATTTTTTTGCATCTGTCTCCTAAAGTAAAGGAAATAAAAGCAAAAATAAACAAATGGAATCTAATTAAATTTAAAAGCTTTTGCACAGCAAAAGAAACCACTGACTAAACAAAAAGACAATGTACTGAATGGAAGAAAATATTTGCAAATTACATGACTGCATGATATCTAATGTATATAAACAGCTTATACAACTCAACATCAAAATAACAAACAACCCGGGCTTCCCTGGTGGCGCAGTGGTTGAGAGTCTGCCCGCCCATGCAGAGGACGCTGGTTCATGCCCCGGTCCGGGAAGATCCCACATGCTGCGGAGCGGCTGGGCCCATGAGCCATGGCCGCTGAACCTGCGCGTCTGGAGTCTGTGCTCCACAACGGGAGAGGCCACAACAGTGAGAGGCCCACGTGCCGCAAAAAATAAAAACCAAACAACCCAATTTAAAAATGGGCAGAAGAATTGAGTAGACATTTTTCCAAAGAGGAAATGTAGATGGCCAACAGGCACGTTAAAAGATGCTCTATATTGCTAATCATCAGTAAAATGCAAATCAAAACCACAGTGATATATCACCTCACACCTGTCAGAATGGCTATCCTTAAAAAAAACACAAACACAAATAACAAATGTTGGCAAGGGGGCGGAGAGAAGGGAACCCTCGTACACTGTTGGTGAGAACATAAATTGGTATAGCCACTACGGAAAACATTATGGAGGTTTCTCAAAAAATTAAAAATAGAACTACTATATGATCCAGCAATTCAACTCCTGGGTATATATCTGGAAAAAATGAACACACTAATTCAAAAGGCTCGATGCACCCCAATGTTCATAGTAGCAGTATTTACAATAGCCAAGACACAGAAGCAACCTAAGGGCCCATCAACAGACAGGTGGATAAAGAAGATATGGTACAATGGATTACTACTCAGACATAAAAAAGAAGGAAATTCTGCCATTTGCAGCAACGTGGTTGGACCTAGAGAAAATTAAGCTTAGTGAAATAATTCAGACAGAGAAAGACAAAACTGTATGATATCACTTACATGTGGAATCTAAAAAATAATACAAATAAATGTATATAGCAAAACAGAAACAGACTCACAGGTGTAGAAAACAAACTAGTGGGAGCTAGAAGGAAGAGGGATGTGGGGAGGGGCAAATTAGGGGTATGGGATTAAGAGATAAAAACTGCTATCTATAAAATAGATAAGCAACAAGGATATACTGTATAGCACAGGGAATTATAGCTATTATCTTGTAATAACTTTTAATGGAGTATAATCTGTAAAAATACTGAACCACTATGCTGTACACCTGAAACTCATATGATATTGTAAATCAACTGTACTTAAATTTTAAAAAAGAAAAAAGTGTCTTTAACTCAAAAATGATAGTGTAATAAGAAAATCTAAATGAAAATAGGCAAATATTTGAACTGATGGTCTGAAAGGAAGATTGGCCAAAAAACACAAGAAAAATTCCACATGATTAGTTATTTTAAAATGTAAATTAAAATCACAATGGCAGTACCACCCTACACCTATCAGAATGGCTAAAAGTAAAAAGACTAACCACATTAAAGTTGAAGAAAATGTAGAAAAACCAGTATCTTTTGCATTAAAAAATAAAATGACATAATAATTTTAGAGAAAGACTGGGCATGTTCATAATATATATACCCAATTTTTGACCTAACAATTTTAGTTTTAGGTATCTACCCAAAAGAAATGAAAACATATATCTATAAAAAGACTTGCTTAAGAATCTTCATAGCTGTTATACACACAGCTCAAAACTGGAAACAACCAAAACAGGCACCAACAAAGGGAAGAATAAGTAACATTTTTGTGTATTTATAAAACGGAATACTACTTGGCAATAACAAGGAAGAGCTACTGACACACACATCACATAGATGATTCCCACAGAAAAAATGTTACAGAAAAAGCTATACACAAAAGAATATATACTATGTAATTCCATTTATATGAAATACCAGAATAGACAATAATAATCTGAATTGAAACATGCTTCTGAGTGCTAGACTGACTGGGAAGGAAGGGAAATTTCTGGAAAGATAGAAATATGATAGAGATGTGTTCTTTATGGGGGTGTCCATTTTTCAAAATTGTACATTTAGTTTTGTGCATTTCAATGTATGTAAATGCCACCCCCACCAAAATCACTGAAACCATCATCATCATAAGCATCATCATCATCATTGCCATGGTAGGAAGTAGGGGGTGGGAAGAGTTATAAATGAAACAGGAATGATACAACAAAGATAATTTTTGTATTTGTGGAAAAGATACATAGGAATGTGTTATGCTATTTAATGTACTCTATGTTTAAAAATTATCTATAATAAAATATAAAATGCATAACCAAATAATATAAAAATCCTTAAAAGAGGGCCAAAGAAACTTGGAATCAATGTCAATTGTGAAAGAAAATATGCCTGAAGAAATAATTTAAAAATGCCAGTGCAAAACACTGATCTAAAAAATAATTTTGATTATCTTCTTGTTTTCTCCTTTTGTCTTTAAAAGAGTCAAATTCTTTCATATAATTAAGGACAAATCCCTGAGGCATATATTGTTTCTTAGTATAGGTGTTTATTGCAAAATAAAGTTTCTTTCCCAACTACTGAGTCAAAAATCCATCATTCATTGTCTGAAATACAGAGGAAGCTCAGTAGAATTTCCCAGAAACAAATATTCATGTTTCACAGAAAACATTAGTGTTTTTGTGAAAGGCAAATTGTTAGTAATTCTCTCTTAAAATATTAATAATATTGAGTAATGAGGCAAACAGACCTATCTAGTTCTATTTTACAAAGAAATTTAATGATCAATAGATCTTATATTTACCAATTTTCTACAGATTGCTATTAAATGAACAGTTGTTTTTAATTTATAAGGCAGCTGGATATTACCTAGTGTTTCAACTTAATTAGAATAGCGAACTGATAATTTCTTCAAAAAAGATTAACAAATTATTATACATTATTTTGTAGCCCTCACACAAGTTAAAATCAAGCTATGAGAGGCAGAAGTCTGGGGATTCAAATTTACATAAAAATTATGATTTAATGAAATATTTTGGCAATACTCTTTGTACAAATTGTCTTGAACATTATTATGACTTACCTAGATAATATTAATTGCTAAAGTAAGATGCAGAACTATGTACATTTTATGATATCAGAAAGGGAAATAATCATTTCAATATAAAAAAATAAATAAAATAAAATTAAATCAATCTCACATCTTTTAGAAAACTGTATCCTCAAATGATGACAACAAAATCATGCTACACTGTCTACATGTTGACGTTGATATTTCATTTGTGTTTGTCTGTTTTAGACTGTTGTGCTTACATATACACTTTTGTAATTTTAAAATATTGAATTAGATTTGCCAGGAGGGCAAGACAAGATGGTGGAATAGGAAGATCCTGGACTTGCCTCCTCCCACAAACACACCAAAATGGCCACTACAAACCATCTCTGAGAACAACCTGAAGACTAGCAGAACAGATTTTCTACAGCTAAAGATAAAAAAGAAAAAGTCACATTGAGACGGGTAGAAAGGGCAGAGATGTGATCTGGCCAGGACCCACAACCCCAGCACTGTGACCAGTAGGTGGGAAGGATACCACAGCCTCAGAAGTCCTCCTTATGGAGCCAGGGCTTTGAAGTCCACATTGGGCTCCCTGGCCCAGGGTACCCACACTGGGAGAAAAGCCCCATAACATCTTTGAAAACAGGCAGGGCTTATGTCTGGGAGAGCGCTGTAGGAAACTGAGAATCCGAACTTCAAGGACACACACAAAGACGCCCTTGATCTAAGTCCCAGCAGAGAGGCAGCAGTTTGAAAAGTGCTAGGGTCAGACATGAGGGTGATTCATTAACTAATTTTTGTGCATGTGCTCAAGGAACAGGGATCTGTTGTAACTTTTTCTGGGTACAAAGGATCTGGTCGGTGCCTTTTTTTTTTTCTTTTGGCTCACTTTCTATCTAGCTGACTCAGTGCTGGCAGGTGCCTTTTCTGACTCTCCCTATCTAATTTACTAGCATTGCTCACCTCACTCTAGACGGACCTGTGAATCTGACCCTGAGGGTGCCCATTAAAAGCAACCTCTCCAACTCTGCCAGTCCTGCTGTATGCTCTTGGCTGTCACCAAAGCCCCTCTAAAGACACCCCTTGCCCTGCTTGTCCTAGCAGATATCTTCAGTTGATACTGGAGCCCTGCCAAATTGGCCCCCTTTGTCAGTCCTGGTAGGCACCTTGGCTAGTACTGGAGTTCCTCCAAAGTAGGCTCCTCACCCCGCCAGTCCCGGCAGGTGCCCTCAGCTTGCCCCACCAAGTGGCCACCTGTCCTGTCGGATTCAGTGGGTGCCTCTGTTGGCACCGGCATCTCCCCAGAGCTGCTCCCACTCAAGAGGTTGGCCCCATATACCAGAGTACCCACAATAGTTGTGATCAGGCATTGTAGCCAGCCACACTAGAGGTCAGCCCTGCACACTAATGTGCCTGTAGCAATGTGGCACAGCCACAACAGGAAGGCACAAGTAACTCACACAAAGGACAGTCCTGGAGCACCTGGCTCTGGGTCCTCTAGGACACCTTCTGACACAAAGTCACTCTTTCAAGAGCGGGAGACATAGCTGATCTACCCAATACATAGAAACAAACACAGAGAGTTAAGCAAAATGAGGACACAAATAAATAAGTAAATAAATAATAAATAAATTCCAAACAAAAGAACAAGATAAAACCTCAGAAAAAGAACTAAGTGAAATAGAGATAAGTCATCTTCCAGATAAAGAATTCAAAGTAATGGTCACTTGACTCAGAAGAATGGAGGAACACAATGAGAATTTCCACAAAGAGATAGAAAATATAAAAGAACCGTCATAGCTGCTCATCTAATCTGCTATATCGCTAGCGTATTTTTATTTTATTTATCATATAATCTTTCAGAACATGCTCAAATGAAGCAACTATCAACTCAAAATAGACTGCTATATACATACGTTGTTATAGAAACACCTCATGGTAACCACAAATCAAAAACTGATAATAGATACACAAAAAATAATGAGAAAAGAATACGAAAATAACACTAAAGAAAGTTATCAGATCACAAGGGATGGGACCAAGAGAAGAAGAAAGGAAGAGAAGAACAACAAAAATAACCAGAAAGCAATTAATAAAATGGCAATAAGTACATAAGTATCAATAATTACTTTAAACATAAATGTTCTAAATACTCCAATCAAAAGACATAGGGTAGATTAATGGTTAAAAAAGTAAGACCCATCTATATGCTGCCTACAAGAGACTCATTTCAGATCCAAAGACACACACAGATTGAAAGTAAGGGGATGGAAAAAGGTATTCCATATAAATGGAAACAATAATAAAGCTGGGGTAGCAATACTTTTGCCAGAGAACTTAAACTTTAAAACAAAGTCTGTAATAAGAGACGAAGAAGGGTGCTACGTAATAATTACGGGATCAATCAAACAAGAAGACATAACACTTGTAAATATCTATGCACCCAACACAGAAGCACCTAATACATAAAGCAAATATTAACAGACATTAAGGGAGAAATTGACAATAATACAATTAGAGTAGGGGACTTTAACACCACATTCACATCAATGGGTAGATCTTCCAGACAGAAAATCAAGAAGGAAAGAGTGGTCTTAAGGGACACATTAGATCAGATAGCCCTGAGTGATATGTACAGAACATTCCATACAAAAACAGCAGAATGCACTTTTTTTTTAAAGTGAACATGGAATGTTCTCTAGGACAGATCACACGTTAGGACATAAAACAAGTCTCAATAAATTTTGGATCTGTATTCTCAGGCAAGGGCAGCAAAAGCAAAAATAAGGAAATGGGACTACATCAAACTAAAAAACTTTTGCACAGCAAAGGAAAGCATCAACAAAATGAAAATGTAACCTATTACATGGAAGAAGTCATTTACAAATGATATATCTGATAAGGAGTTAATATCTACATTATATAAAGAAATCATACAACGCAGTATCAAAAACCCAAAATAGGGTTTCCCTGGTGGCACAGTGGTTAAGAATCTGCCTGCCAATGCAGGGGACACGGGTTCGAGCCCTGGTCCAGGAAGATCCCACATGCCGTGGAGCAACTAAGCCCGTGCGCCACAACAACTGAGCCTGCACTCTAGAGTCCATGAGCTACAACTACTGAGCCTGCGTGCCACAACTACTGAAGCCCGCGTGCCTAGAGCCCGTGCTCCGTAACAAGAGAAGCCACCACAATGAGAGGCCTGTGCATCGCAAGGAAGAGTAGCCCCCGCTCGCCGCAACTAGAAAAAAGAAAGCCTGCGTGCACCAACAAGGACCCAACGCAGCCAAAAATAACTAACTAACTAAAAAAAAAAAAAAAAAAAAAAACCCAAAATATATTACAAATAGGCATAGGACTTGAATAGACATTTCTCCAAAGAAGACATACAAATGAACAACAGGCACCTGAAAAAGATACTCAGCATTCCTAATCATCAGGGAAATGCAAAGCAAAACCACAATGAAATATTACCTGACACTTCTCAGAATGGCTATCATCAAAAAGACAACAAATAACAAGGGTTGGCAGAAATGTGGAGCAAAGGAAACCCTCATGCACTGTTGGTGGAAATGTAAATTGGTATAGCCACTATGGAAAACAGTATGGTGGCTTCTCAAAAAATTAAAAATAGAATTACTATTTGATTCAATAATTCCTCTTCTGGGTAGTTACCTGAGGAAAACAAAATACTAATTTGAAAAGATTTATGCTCCCCTATGTTTTTTGCCTCATTATTTATAATAGCCAAGATATGGATGCAACAAAATGTCCATTGACAGATGAATGGATAGGAAAGGTATGGTGTGTGTGTGTTTGTGTGTGTGTGTGTGTGTGTGTGTGTGTGTGTGTATGGAATATTACTCAGCCATAAAAAGTAAAAAAGAATGAAATCTTGTCATTTGAGACAACATGGATGGACCTATATGGTATTATGCTAAGTGAAATAAGTCAGACAGAGAAAGACAAATACTATATGATCTCACTTATAGGTAAACTCTAAAAAAACGAATAAACAAAACAAAATAGAAACAGGCTATGGATTCAGAGAGTAAACTGGTGGATGCCAGAGGAAAAGTGAGTAGAGGGTTAGGTTAAATAGGTTTAAGGGGGTTAAGAAGTACAAACTTCCAGCTATAAAATAAATGTCATGGGGATGTATTAAGAGTAGAAGGAATATAGTCAATAATACTGTAATAATAATTTTGTATGGTGACAGATGGTTACTAGACTTATGGTGATAATTTCATAATGTATTTAAGTGTCAAATCATTACGTTGTACACCTGAAATTAACATAATATTGTATGTCAACTATATGTCAATAAAAGAAAGAGAAGGGGCTTTCCTGGTGGCGCAGTGGTTAAGAATCCGCCTGCCAATGCAGGGGACACGGGTTCGAGCCCTGGTCTGGGAAGATCCCACATGCCGCAGAGCAATTAAGCCCGTGCACCACAACTACTGAGCCTGCGCGCTAGAGCCTGCGAGCCACAACTACTGAGCCCACGTGCCACAACTACTGAAGCCCGCGCGCCTAGAGCCCGTGCTCCGCAACAAGAGAAACCACCACAATGAGAAGCCCGCGCACCGCAATGAAGAGTAGCCCCCACTTGCCGCAACTAGAGAAAGCCCGCGCACAGCAACGAAGACCCAGCACAGCCAAAAAACCAAACAAATAAATAAATAAAAATTAAAAAAATAAAAACAAATAAATAAATAAAAGAGAGAAAGAAAGAAAAAATGACGGAAAAGAAAGAAAGAAGAATGAATGAAAGAGAAAGAAAGAAAGAAAGGTACAAATATCAATTTGTCATACATTTTAGAAAATAAGTTTTAGAGAATGTAAATTTTCCACAGTAAATATACTGTGGTGTATTTCTCCCTATAAATATTGGTGCATTTAAACTTTCTCTAATTTTTCTTAGAATAACTAATACTATTAAAGCCCTTCTTCATGAAGAAAGCATCCCTCTCTCTTTCTCTCTTACTGTCAATCTATTTATCCAGATATATTAAACTTTTAATCTGATAGAAACACTGAAAATGATAAAATTTGTACTAAGAACGTGAATTCTAGTGTTGCTATTGCATGTAGGCATATGTTAGTATGTTTTGCATTCATTCACACGTTCTTTCAAGGAGTATTTCTTGAGCATTATGTACCATGAACTATGCTGAATTATCATGTACATGTGTTCCATAGGTTTATATACAAGTGTGCACATGAAAAGATACACATATGTTATTCTTAAGGCTATGTGAATTATTTATCAGAGATTTTATTGCATGTACCAGTTTTGAAACTGGAATTTTTCTCATTGATAAATAATATATATTGGAAAATTCTCCTTGTTCTGCATTCCCTTATGACAGAGTTTGGTAGAAATCATTGCTTGATAATACCTTGATTGACATTTTTCCATTTAAATTCAAAAAATCATTTGGTGGCATTCAAATTCAAATAATTTGGGGACAGTTTTTATAGATAATTTCTTTTTAGGAGACACTGTACACCTGCTATGCCTGTAAGGGTAACTAGTTTATCTGAGTAATTTTTGTGTGTGTGTGAATTCCCAGGAGATAGACAATGAATGTACAGGCATACCTCCTTTCACTGTGCTTCACTTTATTGTGATTTACAGATATTATGTTTTTTACAAATGGAAGGTTTGTGGCACTCCTGTGTTAAGCAAGTCCATTGGTGCCATTTTTCTGACATTTGCTCACTTCATATCTCTGTGTCACATTTTTGTTAATTCTCACAATATTTCAAACTCTTTAATTATTATTATTACCATGATTATTATTATATTATATTATTCATTATTTGTTATGGTGATCTATGATCACTAATCTTTCATGTTACTATTACAAAAAGAGGTACTTTCCCGGTGGTGCAGTGGTTAAGAATCCGCCTGCCAATGCAGGGCACATGGGTTCAAGCCCTGGTCTGGGAAGAACCCACATGCCACGGAGCAACTAAGCCCGTGAGCCACAGCTCCTGAGCCCACGTGCCACAACTAGTGAAGCCTGTGTGGTTAGACTCATGCTCCACAACAAGAGAAGCCACCACAACGAGAAGCCCGTGCACCGCAACAAAGAGTAGACCCCGCTCACGACAACTAGAGACAGCTCGTGCACAGCCACAAAGACCCAACACAGCCAAGAAAATAAATAAATAAATAAATAAATAAATAAATAAATAAATACTGCAAAAAGATATGACTTGCTGAAGGCTCAGATGATGGTTAGCATTTTTTTAGAAATAAGTTTTTTTTAAAAAATTAAGGTATGCACATTACTTTGATACACATAATGCTATTGCACACAATCAACTACAGTATAGTATAAACATAACTTTTATATGCACTGGGAGACCAAAAAATTTGTGTGACTTTTATCACAATATTTGCTTTACTTCAGTGGTGTGGAACTGAACCCATGATATCTTTGAGGTGTGCCTGTAAATACAGTTTAAAAGAAGGCCAGGTTTAAGTATAAAGGTCTAACATAGTTCTCTACATAGTATAAAATAATTTTCAATCTTGCAAATCTGTCCACCAATTAAATTCCAAACTGAAGGTATTTCATAGCATTGAAGCATTAAAGAAAACCCAGATATCAAGAGTCAACTTGAAAGAATTTAGTGTTTTGAGTTATATTTTGAATATTTTCTAAAAATTGTACCACATGTAATAAAACTATATTTTAGATATGATTTAAATTGCACATGGCTCTTAGCCTTAGTAGGTCTTCTAGTTTTAATAGTTACTGAATAATTTATGTTTATTACATTCTTTGAGTATACCACGAGGTAGTCTACTGGTATATAAGTACAGTGTTATTATAAGTTTAAATATCATAAGAGCAACATAGATGCTTTATGACTACTCTAAAACAATTTAAAATTAATAAGTGAGTGTTAAAGAGAGAATGGCTAGACTATTAGCTATAATTCCTTCAGCAAGATTATAAACTGCAATGACAATAAAAATAGTTTCTTATCACATTCCATCTCTAGGGAAAGATTTTGATGTGTTCCCTTATACACCAGTCTGCATCAGAGAAAAATGCTTTTATTTATAAGTCAAGGAAAACGTTTTCATTAGTGAATATACTAAAATTAGAAACATTTAATTTGAAGTATATAAATATAGAGTAGATAATTTATTTTCTTAGCAACTCGATCTTGCAGAAACTTTTTTCAGGTCTTTCTAAAGTTCAAGCCTCTATTTCAATGCTAGAACATAGAATCAATCAGAGAGATTAAACAATGAAAAATGCAAAGGCTGTACAAATTTCTGACACTTTTATTTTTCTTTCAGTGAAGCAACTTTAGATCCAAGTTTCACATTAAGTGAACAGTCCGAACATCCATTGTCTAAATTACTGAAAGCCTGGTATAGAAACAGATTTAAAAGTATTCTCCTTAAAAGTGGGCTTGCAACATTAGTAAGTTGAAAAATAATGCGAAGAAGCTGTAATGACATTTGCTGGAATGGATATCTGGTTGTGTTGGTAAATTCAGCATATGAAATACAGCATTCAGTTTTCCCTCTTAACAACTTTCCTTGCTGAGTTATGTTCCTATTTCTTATTTTATTAATCTTCATTATGCTTTTCATATTTTACTTAAATCATGCACTCATTTTCTAGAGAAGTGATTCTACTCTTGGCCCTACTTTCAATTAAATGCTTTTAATTCAAACCAATGTAATTCAATTTAATAAATACATGCCATGAGGCAGACACTGCACTGTGTTTGGAAAACAATGGTGAATATTTTAGACCCATATCTTACTTTTGGAACATACAATTTTGCAGGGAAGACAAATTTTAAAATGGTAAATAAATATTTATTACGAAAAGTGCAATAAGAGTATGTTGCAAAAGAAATGGATTAACCAAATGGATTAGGGATGGTTTCCCTAAAACATTATTATTCAAACTGGATTGGAATTCGATAAATTGAGAATGAAAGTAAGATCTGTTCTAACTGAAGGGAACAGTATTTTTGAAGACCCTCAGATTAGATGAGGTCCTCAATATTAAAAGAAGTAGATAGAGCAAATAGAGGATTAGTGGTGTGATTTTCTATGATTAGGTGGGGTTACGGAAGGATAAGTTAAGTTTAAGACAACCCTGCTCCTAATATTTATAAACACTTGAGAAGAGTACAAATGAAGGTGAACTTACTATATGATTAATAATTAAATATTTTAAGTAAAGCTAGTAGTATCACATCATATATGTTCTACCAACTTACTCTGTCAAATACAACTATATTACAAATACCCAAAAAATGTAAAATTATGATTTTTATATTACTGAAAGTTTATAAAATATCAAAGAGAATTTAGTTATTACACATATCTTGGTGTTCTGTGGATAAACAGCAATGTCTGAACACATAGTAAGAGAAAGATATGTAATTCCTAATTACTTTTTATTACTTATAAATTATTTTCTTGCCTTTATTTCAGAAAATCCACTAATTATATAGTAATAATCATGGTTTTCACACAATTCATGTTCTTTTGACATTAATACCAATTGACACTAATGCCAAATAAGATCTTTTTTGAATCATAATAATTCCTAGGTAGTTTCTTAAAATTAATTTATTAGCAAAACTGCTCTTTCAAATACTTAGGAAATTGAACTGTCAAAAAATTCTTAAAATAATACTGAGACTTCAAATAAACTGAGCTCAAACATTGTAAGAGAATCTTACACAGTAAATTATTATTATCGCAGAAAAATATTGCAAAATATTTTAATTCCTTTACATAAAAAATTATCACTTATAACACAATTTCAACCATCTCTTGAAGTAATATGTAGTTCCATATGGAAATATAAAAAACATGCTTCACACATATTATGACTAGACATATTTTTATAGAATTAATGTATTTTTAAAGAACAATACGAATTGTTTAACACTGTCAATTTTCTTCGTCTCACATGTGCAACCCTTGTGAATACCATGCTAAACCTTCTAGACTTGTAAACTGAAAGATGAAGGAAAACAAATAACAGATAGTTGACACTACTGGCAATCAGTATTGTGTTAAGAAACACCCTGCAATCCTGCTGAGAGGAAGAATTTGACAAATTAGTTTATGTGCTTTTTCTCTGCCACTGTTTAAAACTGGACTCACCCTTTGAAGTGGTTTCTGCTCAGATGATGGAAGCAGCAAAATCCTCAAGCTGTCATTGCATTTGGCCACAGTCGCATTTTGTTTTAAGGACAAAGAATGAGTTATGTGAAGAACAATTTCCCTGGGGCCTAAACAGAGTTAGTTAATAAGTTAGTATGAAAATAAATGTTTAAGTGTACGGGGTGTTCCGTGGAGTGCCAAATTCTGAGTTACAGAGGCACTCGTGTTCTTCAGCAAATTTACGTCTAGTATGGTTTTGGTATGTGGGACCCCTAAAGTTCAGGGGCCCAGAGAAGTGACCCCTCTTACTAGTTCTAAGAGTTGTACTTGTTTAATACATGTGATTTTGAGTAACTGGAAACATGCAGTTGGAATATCCAGGAAGCAGCTAGATAAACATATGGATCTGGAGTTAGAAAGAACTAGAAATTTCAACATGCAAATGGTTATTGGACAAAACCATCTTTCCAGACAGCCAGCTGTTTGAAGTTTTCATTACCAGGTTCACTGACCAGAGATTCTCACAGGGTGGGAGAAGTATAACTTGAATGACCCACCACAGCTTAATAACAAGGTTTTATTTTGTTGCTGAAGGAAGTATTTATCTCTGTCATTATGAAGATGGCAATCTAGTAGGAGAGGTAGGTATTGGGAGTTAAAAAGAGGGCAAAGAAAATAAAGGGATAACTTAGTTTGGGATATTTAAGGAAGCTCTTCCTGAAAGAGTAATGTGGAAACTGATGATTAAAAAATGAACAGGGGCTTCCCTGGTGGCGCAGTGGTTGGGAGTCCGCCTGCCGATGCAGGGGACGCGGGTTCGTGCCCTGGTCCGGGAGGATCCCGCGTGCCGCGGAGCGGCTGGGTCCGTGAGCCATGGCCGCTGAGCCTGTGCGTCCGGAGCCTGTGCTCCGCAGCGGGAGAGGCCACGGCGGTGAGAGGCCCGCGTACCACAAAAAAAAAAAAAAAAAAAAAAAAAAAAGAACACAACTTATCTAGGTGAAAAGGGGAGCAGAAGACATTTTCTGAAAATGCCATGAAACTTAAGTTATTCAAGGGATAGGAAAAGACATGGATAGAATATAAGAGTTAGAGGGGTAAGTAGGCTTTAAATTGAGTATCTTGTGAGTTCCTGTAGGGGTTTTTGGACAGTTGGAAGTCACCAAAGTATACTGGGTGGGAGTAAATGATCAGATTTGAATTTTAAAAATTTATACTCTGGCTCCTGTATTGAAAGGGGTAAGAGTGAAGAACTCCCCAAAACAATTAGAATGTTACGGAAGTAGAGAGAGATTATTGAGTTTTGGATGAAGGTGTTGATAGTAAAAATAGAAACAAGAGAGTAAAGTGAACAAATTATTTATAAAATAGAACGGATAATACAATGATTGGTTAAGAGGAAGATGTTAATATAGTGCCTGGTTTCTGGTTCAAGCTGTTTTGTGGATAAGGTTATCATTTACTAGGTAAGAGACACTGGAGGAGGAGAAGGATAACTGGTTTAGATGTGTTTGTGTAATCTGAGGTGCCTCTGACATCTAAGTGGAGATGGCAGCAGGCAGTTACACATGTGTGCTGGAGATCGGGAGAGAGGTCTTGACTAAAGATATAAATGTACTGATCAAGAAAAAATTTGGTTAAGAGGAAGATGTTCAAGATGATGCCTGGTCAATTCTTAACTCAGTCTCTATTATATTCATTGCTTGTTTTACTATTTAGTCATAAAAGTGCTGGAATATCTTTAAATTTTTTTGCCTAGTTCTCAAACATCTAACTGATCCATATACTTCTGATTTATTTAATATATTTTTGTTAATGGTACCATAAAACATCCTTTAAATAGAGTATCATATGCTGACGCCACTTAAAAACACACTTAACAGTTTAACCTAATAATTTCTCTTTGTTTTTACATTTTCCTCCTGGTTAGCACTAGCTATTATATATTAGAAAGATAGGGACTTCCCTGGTGGCGCAGTGGTTGAGAATCTGCCTGCCAATGCAGGGCACATGGGTTCGAGCCCTGGTCCGGGAAGATCCCACATGCCGCGGAGCAGCTAAGCCCGTGTGCCACAACTACTGAGACTGCGCTCTAGAGCCCGCGAGCCACAACTACTGAGCCCGCATGCCACAACTGCTGGAGCCTGTGCGCCTAGAGCCTGAGCTCTGCAACAAGAGAAGCCACTGCAATGAGAAGCCCGCGCACCACAACTAAGAGTAGCCCCTGCTCGCTGCAACTAGAGAAAGCTTGTGTGCAGCCATGAAGACCCAACATCGAAGACCCAATGCAGCCAAAAATAAACAAACAAATAAATAAATAAATAAATTTATTAAAAATAAAAAGAAAGATAACCAAAATAGTTAAACGACCAGTAAGGGTTAAAATTGGTTGATTTTAATTTTATAGAAAATTATCGTTGTTTAAAATTTCATTTATTTGAAAAAATAGGCTAACATGATACTCAGCTTAGAAGGAAGAAATAATAAGATATGCATTCATGAAACAATTAGATGACAGATTTAGCACTCAAAATCTAATGATTTGTTAAATGTAGTTTTCTAATATGTTTAAGTTTCAGATAATTCTTTTTGCTATTTCTCTGTTTCACAAAAGGTAGTCATTTTGTATCTAATAAAGGGGAAAATCACATTGTTGTAAGACTCAATGCTGTTATTATCTATTTTAAAATTACAGCCAAACCAGCTGAGAGATATTAAAAATAAATTACCAGCATGCAATTACCATAGGTAGATATTGTGCTGTCACCATAAAATAATGGGTGAATGGCAGATGAAATGCATGGTTGATGAGGTCCTATTTGTAACCCAGAGCACGGTTCCTGATAAAATCATAAACTGTATAATTAAGACAACAGAAATACGCACATTGAGAGATAGGCTTGTCTAATATTCATCTCATGAGGATAGATATTATTTGGTTTATCATGTCTTTACTAAATAATTAAACTATTTCAGTTTTAAATAACTCTCATATCTTCTTATCAAGGCAATGGAGTATATTGTTCTGGATTCCACTTGTGAAAGCAGCTACGGAATTGTGTGCAGAAGGTACTTGTTGAGGCTTTAGGCTATACAGCCCAATTTCTATGACATCTCCACCACCGTAGTCCTCACCTTCCTAGCCATGTACATCATATTCCTTTTTTAGACACCAGTTCTGCACTCTGTAGGAGTAAAACTTGGAAGTTTTTCAGCTTTTTAAAAAAGCTCAAATTCTTATTGTATAATATCACATTTTAGAAAATGTTCCCAGTTTTTAGCAAGCATTTAAAGATTTCCAGTTTACATATCTTCCATTGTTATTAATTCAACAAACATGAATATAGCAAATGCCCAACTGCATTTCCTATTCCCAGGGATTCATTGACAAGAA
The DNA here is from genome assembly GCF_002837175.3 of Physeter macrocephalus. Classification (NCBI taxonomy): domain Eukaryota; kingdom Metazoa; phylum Chordata; class Mammalia; order Artiodactyla; family Physeteridae; genus Physeter; species Physeter macrocephalus. Next base: position 120,726,744 of record NC_041214.2, read on the forward strand.
AGGCAGACCAATATGTAAATAATACGAGCACTTACACATAACAGGTGTAAAAAGGCAGGTGGGCAAAATGATAGGGGAGCAGAGAAAGGAGGATATAGGAGATAATCTTCACAAAGAGGTGGGTGGTGACTGAACTAAATTTGAAGAGTAACAGTTGCTGGGGGTGTTATCGGGGAGAGATGTTTTTAGGTAGAGGAAATACAATGATAGAGAGATGAAAAAAGGTGTTATGTGTGAGCCTTGCAAGTAGTTCAACAGGCCTGGCTGGCCAAGTTTGGGCAACTGACACAAGATGAAGCTGGAGTGGTCACATGGGATAGATCATAAAAGCATTCTTGTATGGAGAATGCAGAAAAGTCGACATTGCATATGTTCTTTGAGCATCAGATTGAGTTAATGTTTTGCAGGAAAATGTTTAAATGCGATTTAAAGAGGCTTTGCTACATACATTTAAAATCAAAAGAAGAGAGTCTTATTTTTCCATGTTAATTAATCACTGTGTGTGTGTGTGTGTGTGTGTGTGTCTGTGTGAGTGTGTATGTATGTGGGTAACTGCTGAGGACAGAAAACCCAGTGATATTTCTATCTACAACTTTATCTGATACTGAGTTTTCACTATATTGTCATAAATTTAACATTTAAGTCATGATTATATGTATCAGGCATTGTTCTAAGTCTTTTATAAGTTATAACTCATATAATCCTTCTAACAATTCTATGAAGTAAGAGCTATTATGATCTCCATTTTACTACTTATAAAACTGAGCCTCAGAGAAGTTAGTAACTTACCTATGTGTGACCAAACCACTCATAAGCATACAGAAGAATAATCATGAGTGCACATTTAAATGGCAATTCCACAAGCACAGATTCTTACTCATGAGATCTGGGATAGGGGCCCAGGAAATTTCATATTTAAGAAACAAAATGATTGTGATGGAATTAGTTGAAGGATTCCATTTGAAATGGAATTTTGCGTGAGAGTTTTGACAATTAAAAAAATAAGAATGGAAGAACTTTTGAGACTATGAAATAAAGGCAAAAAGTAGAAAATGTGACAGAAAAAAGTAAGTGCCATATATGATACTGGTTTGTCTAATCATAACTAGAAGGGGCTCTACAAAGAGAAAAGAGAGTGTAGGGAATTTGCAAAGTAATAACTCAGGACATTTTCCCATAATAAAAATGGTTTTTAATTAATAAGATCCAATATGTATTTTATGGGGGTGACTGAAAAAATACATAACACTGAATTTTTCAATTTCATTATGCTCACAGATACCAGGTCAGTTTAGGTTTATCTCTTCACAATTTCTATTTTCGCTTTTAGGTTGGGATTTCAATAAATAAACCAGGAAGTTCTCAGTACCTGAGATCCTAAAAACTTGCAAGCAGAAAAAAACTGTCTTCAAAGAAACAAGAATTTGGCATTTCATTGCCAATTCTACATCCTAGGACACAGCAGCATGCCTTCCGAATTCTTAAGGGACATATTTTCAACTTGGAATTCTATACTCAAAACTATCAAGCAATTGTGAGGGCAGAAAAAAAGCATACAAAAACTTAAAAAGTAACTTTCCAAAACCCACGCTGAGAATGTTACTCAAAGCTCTGCTTCAGTCAGATGACGGTGTAAACCAAGAAAGTAGACGGTATGAGTTCTAAGAAACACTGGGTCCAATATGGTAGTGACAGGGATGAGAGTTGCACAGCTCATCTTGAGTGCAATCAGTTCAGATTGGAATAGGAGGAAGGAAAGTTCCAGAAGGAGATGAGAGACATATCCAAGGAAAATGGGACTTGATAGTATAAATGAAATGATGAAGAACTAAAAAAAAAAAAAATTGAGTCTGTGATAAATGCAAATTATGGATGAGAAAAAGACAAGAAATAAGTAACTACAGGAAAAATGTAAGCTGATTTGTCAATTGGTAAACAATATTAAATTACTATATGATATTAAATCATATAATCAAACACTGTTTACTGATGTTCAACTTTAAAAATCAACCGATAGTGGATAACAGATACAGATCAGAATTAAATGGCTACACATTTTACACTGTGAAGTAAAACTTCTGGAGTTGGAAGGAAGGGGAACTGAAGTGGAAAGACAGATTTCTCCATCTTACAGAGAAAGGCTTTAGAACATGCTGATTTGATGGAAAATATATAAAAGTAAAATATATAATTTTAAATAAAAATGCTAAATTGAGCAGTGTGAAATAAATACTTATCTATAATAGTACAAAAATTAAGAAAACAATAAGAATTGATAAAGCATATAATTTAGAGGTATGGGCATAATCATCAGATTTAAATCAGAAACAGTTAAAACAATTAAAATGATTCACTTCAGATTGCAGAACTGCAGATTGAGAATGGTGAGACCTTTTTATTATACACTCTTCCCATTTGCTATTTTATACATGTTGGTACTGTATTAAAAGTTAAAAATCTATATTAAATAGCATAACTGGTAAAAATCACATATAGGCTACAGAAATAAAAACAAAATTCTTTAAAAAATATTTCTAACTCTTAAATAAAGAGTTGTGGTAAAAACATAAAATTTACCATCTTCACTATTTCTAAGTGTACAGCTCAGTAGCATTAAGTATATTCACATTGTTGTGCAACCAACTTGCAGAACTTTTTCATCTTGCAAAACTGAAATTCTGTACCCATTGAACAATAACTCTCCATTTTCCCCTCCTCCCAGTTTCTGTCAACCACCATTCTACTTTCTGTTTCTAAGAGACTGACTACTCCAAATACCTCATATGAGTGGAATCACACGGTTTTTGCCTTTTTTTGACTGGCTTATTTCACTTAACATAATGTCCTCAAGGTTAATAATTGTTGACGCATCTATATTATTCAACCCTCAAAAGGAAGGAAAAATCCTTTTGAGGGCTGAGTAATATTCCATCGTACAGGATATCAGATTTTATTTATTCATTTATCCATTGATGGATATGGGTTGCTTCCACCTTTTTGGCTATTCTGAATAATGCTGCTATGAACATGGCTGTACAGATAGATACCTCTTTCTCTTTTAAAAATTTTTTTAAATAAAGTTCTTAATGCCAATTTAAAGTAAAAGTAGAAGGGTTCCTGGGCATTTTGAAAATGCTTATAACTTACTTTTTTCTGTTTTCTTACTATCAAGTCTTATTAGACAATATAGTTTCATAAAACCGTTTTTGTCTATTTTCTCAAAGCTGAATTCTTACTCAGATCAGACTAATTTTTAACTTCAGATCTCAGTATTCTTCTTGCTTTAAGTTTGCAATAAAAAATACTGTGAACCACATGAATTATTTTTTAGTTCACTTGCCTATGTGAGACTTTTGATGCAACAGGAATGGTCATGCTATATAAGACCTTTCCTCTCCTTTTTCTCAGTGCCACTGAAAACGAAGTAATCTCAAAGGCAACCTTGGCAACGGTTATGCTCCTATGAGTCTATTGTCTGCAACAGAGTAGGGTACTGAAACACACATAGGAAAGAAATCTGAGTATCCCAGCCATCTTATGTGTGTAGTCTTTGGAAAGATGTGGTGCGGGCAGGTATCGGTCAACTCAGGATTTTGATTTACAATTCCCCCCTCTCTGCTAGGCTGAGGTTCCAACCAAATGGAACAGGCTAAATGTCAGTTCTTAGTATTAAGTTTCCTAGATACATTTTATATTTTGTTCAAAGGTCTACATTTTTCTCTTAATTATAAAAATTTGTTTTAAACATAACAAATTAGAATAACTTAAGTTCACTCCAACTGTTACACACACTGTACACATACACACACACACAAGTCTGTGTGCACACACACCATGTCAGAATCTGGTAAGGCCTACATATTTAATTTTAGTGAATGTATCTGATATCTACTCTGTTCTTCATTAAAACGATGAGTATTAGTGCCCTTGTGCACAGATAGTTTTTTGGTTTTGATCACCTTGAAAATGATCTCAAAATTGTGTGGTAGATTGAAACACTACCTGGAAAAATAGGGCATTTTTATCTACTTTGTGCAATTTCCACTTCGACTCAGAAGGGCAAATCTCACCTAGGAGTGAGGATTTTTATTGTTCGCATGTAAGGCTGCCAATATATTCCACTTTATTCTGATGACAAAGCAACTTGATTCTGACTACTGAATGACTAAATTTTCCTCTGCCATTTTCATTTTCTATGCAATTTAGGGATTGTGAATAATAATCAGAGCAAAGTTTCAGCGGCCCTTGAGAGAGCCCAAATGTACTGCTCAGTCATTTTTTTTCTGAATTCTGGAGGTAGAGTTTCTCTATTGTAGAAAAACATATCTTGGTTACTTCTGATTTTGAACACTTTCAGAAGAAAAATAAAAACATAAAGCAAAGCATTTTTTAGGCTGTTTTGTACTTACTATCTGAAGGTCTTCATGAAATAAGAAATTTTCACCTTAAAACTATTTCTTGATTATAATGTATGCGTTTAGGCGTATATAGTCTCAATATATCACTTATGAAAGCCCAAATAAACTATATATCTATGTCTATTCATATTGCAACTTGAATGGAAGAATATTCAAGGTAGAATATTTCTTTGGATAGAAAAGCTTGGCAAAGTCCATGATCTTCAAATCCATTTTTTTTTGACTTCGTTTTTCAACTTATCTCTTAAATAGCTATTTGCTGTGGTGATTGTTTTCTAATCAGTTCAGCATTGCCCGTTTACCTCCATCCAATCAATTGTTTCAGGAATACCAAGAGAAGTAAATGCCTCTTAATTTATATACAAACTACCTAATAATTACTAATGTCTGATATTAGTATACAATTAATATTTTCTTTACAAAGAAGCAAACCAAATTAAACTAAACTTCTGAAAAATGTTGCTTACCTCTTTATTTCTTTCAAAATCGTTCTGACGATGAAGACTTTACATCTGATCACATATTTCTATAAATATTGTACCATTTGGTCACCAGCAAAGCCCATTAACAATTCCCAGAGGACAAAAATAGAATCTGGGTAATAAAATAAAGTCTAACCTTTTTTTTCCCTTTGTGCTTAGTCTAGTTTCACTTGTTCTTAAGGAGCCATATGCAGAGACCTATGCCTGCCCTTCAGAGCAGAGTTCCTCCTGCAAAATAAAAGGCTACTCCGACATATCAGCTCAGACCGCAGGCAGAAACGCACAACACAGCAATTCAAGATGGCGGCGGGGTGCCGTGTGCAGAGGTGCTTAACTAGGCCCTGTGATCCGGCGCATGAGCAGCACAGCTGTGCCGGCCCTGGGAGAACCCATGCCCCGCCCACGACCTGTCCAGAGAGCGCGAGCTGCGTGTGCTCTAGAGTGTGAGTTCGCACCACTCCATTCTCTGATTAGAGACTAAATCTTTCCTTTGCTTCTGAACCCAACACGGTCCTTCTTCTATAGTTACGAGTGACACCAGGCAGAAGGACCCTTGCTGGGGATCGACTTGGGAGGGTTGGCAACAATGTATCATATAAAAGGAATTGATATCTTGTTCTTTTATACGTACCACTTTATTATAACATCTATACAAGGAGAGATACATAATTAATAATTATTAATTATAACCTACAGAGTTTGCACTGTAGGTTACTGTGGGAATAATTTTGTAATCTAAATTTAGAAATTTGGTCTCTTTAGAACATTTTAGCTTATAGAAACCAACCTTAGTTTTTAAAACTTAGCAAATGGATATATGTGTATCAATATATTTCATAAAAATATACATGTAAATATAATTAGATATATAATATATATCATTATTTTTAAGCCAAAGGTAAATTTTTCTTTCATTTTAAATTATATCAAGTGTTAATTCTTTTGAGTTTTTGCAAGATTATACAGAGAAAATTCAATTATAACATTAAACATAAAAACCTACTGGTTTTAGAATACATGAACACATCTTTCTCATTATTCTAATTTCATTATTTCTTACATGACCACATAAGAAAAAAGAACAGGCTTTATTTCTTTTAAATCATAAAATATTATATTTCAAGTTATCTAGGACCTTACCAAACTTAGATTCCTCTGGTTTCTTGTTTGAGCTCGAAGTTGAAAAATGAAATATTTTCGTAAAGAATGTTTTCAGTTTACTCAGTATGCTTTTGAAATACTCTCCAGGTCTGCAGACTGCTAGGTATAACTCAGCAGTTGCTTGCATTTGTCTTTAACAAGTAGCAGCAAATTGGTAAGGGCTTTGAGGAAAAGGGGAAAAAGAAGGACTTTTTGAAATAGTCTTGAATAAAACAACAAAATGCACCAAGTAATTCTGTAGTGTAGATCTTGATGTCAAAAGGTAACTCTTTCTCTTTTTTTGGTTCCATACACATTCTGGGGCTTGGGGGGATAAAAACATATTTTAACTTTTCTTTTTTCAGCCTTTAAACTCTCCCTCAAATCTTTTTTTTTTTTTTTGTGACATCATATGTTCTTTTAAATGGGGTCCATAGGTATGCATTGAAGAAACAGTCCAATTTATGGCATAAATTCCACAGAAGAATACTTTTATTTTCAATTATTTCTTACAGAGTTTCCTTATTTGAGAATTAGAGGTTTATTTAACACATCCTTTGTATTCTGGTTTTGAATACAAGCAAGCAAATGATTACAGAAGCAAGTAATTTTCTGTGTTTCTAGAAAAGTTTAAGAGAAGTCACTAAATCATTTTTGAGTAATCAGGAAATGTACTTTTACATCCACAAATTTGGTTGTTCTCCTCTAAAATTAATATCAGTGGGGAAAAAACTTTCTTGATAAAAATTAGAATAAATAAATTATACTCCAATACAATACTAATATTAATAAAAAAACAAACATTTCTCAAATTTTGAAACTTCTTCAATGTCTTAGGGATTAAAAAAAAATTATCTGCAGAAAAGCAGGTCCTATTATATGATTTCTATGGTTAAATTCCTTCAATGCCTTCTTTTGGTCTTATAAGTGTTCTTTGGGGGGAGTGAAGAATGATGTTTATTTTGATCTTTCTTTTTCAGTCTTATGAAATGTAATATTTATAAAATCCTATTCTATGGTGGATACAATTTTCTTTTTATTAGCTTCCAAAATTTCTCAGATAAGTTATGGATACTTTGTGGTAAAAAGAGGAGAAAGAGAGAGAGATAGAGAGAGAGAGAGAAACAGAGAAAAAGGAAAAAGAGAAGTAGAGAGGGAGAGTGCTATGACTCTGTGACTTGCTTTTATAACTTAATATGTCTTAGTGAATTTTTTCTTGTCAATACATGTGGATCTACCCCCATTTGTGTCAAAATTCCATAGCATGCTTTAACCATTGATCTAGTAATGGACAATGAACTATTCTTCTTTTCCCCCATAATTTTAAATAATATTGCAATAAATATTCTCCTGTTGAATAAATGCACATTTCTTGGTCTCCCACTCAAATTTTTTCATGCTTGCCAGCACATCTTTACCAGCTTAATTTTCCCTGTTCACTTATACACACCAAATATTCTAGTTAAACTGATTTAATCACAATCATTGTTCACATTCTACTATCTCAGTTCATTGCTTGCACCAAATATTCGACTGATCTGGGATTGCCTCCTTATGTGTGTTTCTTCATTTACTAAATCTGTGCATTTGTCAGGTTCTATCTATTTCTTTCGACCAGCAGCCATTGCTTCCTCTTTTATAAAACATAGTTACCATGCATGGTAACTGCAGTTATGTAAGATAACTGCAGTTATGTAAGATATCTTGTATTAGTTTATGTGCATACATGTATTATTTTTCCTCCTAGCTATAGACACTTTAAAGACATCTGATTATCCCCTGAGTTTCTAGCATAATTGCATAGTTTCCTACTCATGGGAGACACTCTAAATAATAAAAACTTGAGAGAGTATCGATTCCTTGATTTCCTTCTTAGAAGCAATATTAAAAGTCTTAAAAAGTGAAACAACCCACAGGTATCAACAAATCAGAATTGACTATAGTGCTGGGGAAATTCCTGCAGCTCTCCTGCAGTTATCAGATGTTTCTCTTTTTGTTGCTTTATTATGGAGAGATCAGATGTTCCAAGGAAGGACCTTGGCAGTTGTGGTCATTGGGAAGATACTTAAGGACTCATGATACTGATTACATGATTAGAAAACCAGAATGAAACTATTTCAACATTTTAACAATAGGCCGTACCCATGACGGAGGAGGTCATCTAGAGGACTTGACCGCAGGTTAACCCCAGCGCTGGAATCAGGCAATCAGAGGCTCCTCCCCCCTCCCCTCTCCTCAGAATGCTGTTTCTGCCCACCATTTCCACAGCGGGAGCCACTTTGAGACCACAGCCTTGAGAGAGTAGTGTGTTATTGAGACTATCTGGACTGTGCTACATGTGACTGAACCCCAGCCATTAAGGCTTTTTTATAAACTCCTTATAGGTTCTGGCGGGAAGATGCGGAGGTCTACTGTTTTGCGGCACCCAAGACAAACCTCGCAGGCAAGTTTGCTTGTTAAAACTGTCACCTACCAATCTGGAGTGACCGGCCTCTACCTTAGGTCTCTCCTTGCCCTCTGTGTAGGGGAGCCAGTTTCGGATTTCACCCCTGGAACTCTCGAGGTTTTGAACCAACAACGGGTGAGTAATGTGGCAATGTTAACCCTGTTAACCACAATTTCAGAAATAGAGAGGAGTTTATTTGAGGTTTATTAGGGCTGCAGCCCGGGAGACACAGATTCAAGAAGCACTTGAATTGTCTTCTGATGGACTACAAAATGAAGGGGCTTATAAAGGCAAAAAAGCGGCAAGGCCGCAGTTAGTTACATGAGTAGTTTGTGACGAATTATAATTGAAGCTGGCAAGAAGTGAGGGTGCTTGTTAAACAAGGATTGTTTGGGGTCCAAAATGGTTGCATAGTTACAAGTTACAAGACTTTGAGACCATAAGGCTGCTGGTGGTGTCCTTGGGTCTGGTACAGTTGAAAGAAAGTTCAAGTTCTCAGTGGTTCAGGGATGCATCTGAGACCGAATCCTCAATGGCCACCTGACTCCATTTTTGTGTGCCTGAACTGTGAATACTCCATTATAATTTCAAGTTGTCACCGGCTCTATTTTTGTTCTGTAAAAATTCACCATTATCAATAAGAACTGATGGAGGCAGACATAATAGAGATATTTGGTTTATTGAAAGATGAATAATTTGGGCTTCAACCTATGAAAGTGGAACTCTAGGAGTTTTTGAAGTCAGGGAATGAAATGAGTCTATTTGTGTTTTGAAAAGGGGTCAGAAATGGCTATGCGCAGGAAGTCATGGGACCTTATGGGAGACAGGAATCTCAGGTTATCCTCTGCAATTGATTAAGAGGTGATCAGCATCTGAACCAAAGCAACGAGCAAAATAAGGGAGACAGGTGGAGAGAATGTAATGGATTCCAGAGATATTTAGAAGATAAAATCCACAGGATTCTATAAACAAATTGATGTGGAGCAGGTGAAAGAATGAGAAAGGAATGGCAGATTTCCAGTTTTTAATAGATAATGATGTCATTAACAGAGATAAGAAATATGGGAGGAGCAAATCTGAACCCAGTAGCGTTTAGACTCTTAGAAGAAGGAGGGAAAGAAAATCGATGTGATCTAACTATAAAGTGACATAATATAAAAATTGGAAAAATCATTGTTAGTAGACAGTTGACGCTTGAACAACACAGGTTTGAATTGCACAGGTCCACTTATATGCAGATTTTTTTCAATAGTAAATATTACAGTTCTGCACAATTTGGGGTTGGTTGTATCTGTGGATGTGGAACTGTGGATACAGAGGACCAACGATAAGTTACATATGGATTTTTCCACTGTGCAGAGGTTGGGCACCCCTAATCCCGGAATTGTTCAATGGTCAACTGTAATGGAGGTGTGTGTTCCTATGTAACTTTTTATAGCCTGGGAATCTCAATTGCTCATAGACTTTCTGTGTAAAATAACATTCAGATTGTAACTGCTATGAGGGAGGTATTTTATTTTGGGTGTGGTCTCAACCCTAATTAGGGTTGAAAAATAAAACAATTGCTGCTACTTGAGTATGCCTCAAATGATACAGGTGCAAAATATTTTTATTCAAGAGATGACATATCTGTAAGGTGAATAAAGTACTACTAGGTCTGACTGGCAAATTAAAGAGAAATTCGTGTGTAAAACTTTAAGTGTCGTGGGCTGAATTGTGGCCTTCTCAAAACCATATTCACGTCCTAATCCCTGGAACCTGTGAATGGAAAAGAGATCATTTTACTTGTAATTAAGGATTTTGAGATGAGGATGTAAGGAGACCCTGTGTTATGCAGGTGTGCCCTAAGTCCAATGACAAGGGTCCTTACAAGAGACACACTCAGAGGAGAAGGAGCCCATGTGATCACAGACACAAAGATTGAAGTGATGTGGCCACAAATCAAGGAATATGAACAGCCACTAGAAGCTGAAAGAGGCAAGGAAAGGATTCCCCCCATATCCTCCTGAGGGAGGGCAGCCTTGCCAACACCTTTATTTCAGACTTTTGGTCTCCACAACTGTGAGAGAATAAAGTTATGTTTTTTAAAATGACCGAGATTGTAGTAATTTGTTACAGCAGCCATAGGAAACCAATACACTAAGCGTTTTTGGGTAAAGGTCTAACTATCTATGGCCAAGATAAAAGTTGAAAAATTATCCTGTGGGCCGTAGAAAAACCAGAGTTATTTGAACAAATAAGGATTATTTACATATTATCTAAAGAATGACTATGACAAATGTATAATTGTCTTATGATCTCACTTTACTTAAGCTGGCTGTGAGTGAAAGACAATTTCTATTGGGGATACTACTGGGAATTTTCCTTTATGTTCTAACCATGTGGTTCCTGTAATGCTGAGGGATGAGGCTGAGGGGTCATGAGGGAATTTCAGGAGCAGGAGTTCTCTAAAAACAAAAGATTATGCTGAAATATTTATGAAAGGTTGTCATGAAAAAGCACAGGACCAGTCAGATTATGAAAATAGGTTTAACATTCAAGTAAATAAAAATGCATTTTACATGTGGTTTCATTGTTGTGAAACAATAACAATCTTTGCCAAACAATAACATAGAGAATAGAGCCTAATGAGTTATACATGTTACCATTGGACCTGATCTTTTCAGTTCCAAATTCGGTATGATTTATTTTTTGGATGCTGTTCAGAGAGTATATCATAATACTTTCTTTTGAAACATTTTTAAAACTTACTGTATTAATTTCCTAGGGCTGCTGTAACAAATTACCACAAACTGGATGGCTTAAAACAACAGAAATGTATTCTTTCACATTCTGGGAGCTACAAGTCTGAAATTATGGTGTTGGCAGAGTTGTTTTTTTCTGGAAGTTCTGATGGAGAAATCATCCCATGTCTCTCTTAGCTTCTGGTGGTTGCCAGAAATCCTTCGTGTTACTTGGCATGTAGCTGCATCACTGCAGTCTCTGCCTCCATTGTCACATGATGTTCTTCCTGTTGTCTCTATGTTCAAATATTCCTCTTTTTATCAAGACATCAGTTCTTAGATTAGGGTTTACCCTAATCCAGTATGACCTCATATTAACTTGATTACATCTGCAAAGACTGTATTTACAAATATATTGGTCAGGGGTCTCCAGAGAAACAGAGCCAATAGGATGTGTATATATAAATATTTTTTTATTTTAAAGAATTGGCTCATGTGATTATGCCTGGCAAGTCCAAAAGTTATGGGATGGGCCAGCAGGCTGGAGACCCAGAGAAGAGCTGATGATGCTGTGGTTCAAGTTAGAGGATTGTCTGTTGGCAGAATTTCTTCTTGTTTGGGAAGAGTTCAGTCTTTTCTTTTCTTTTTTAATTTAATCCAAGCCGTCAACTGATTGGATGAGGCCCACCCTAAATCTGGAGGGCAATCTACTCAGAGTCTACTAATTTAAATGATACACTCATCCAAAAACACTCTCTCAGAAACATCCAGAATAATGTTTAACCACACATTTAGACATGTGATCCAGTGAAGTTGACATATAAAATTAACTGTCAAAACAAATGAGGTCATATTCATAGGTACCAAATGTTGTGACTTGACTATATCTTTTGGGGGGCCAAAATTCAATCCACAACACTTACATACACATATATATGTAATTTCAATACTTTTTAAAATATTTTCTTGTTGCAAAATACTGCTCCTTCTTTATAGTTGGAAATAACAGGGATTAAACTAAACTATTTGTAACGGTGCTGGATTTACAAAAGACAATTAAAATGTTCTGATTATTTTAGGCTGATATGCAATCAAATTTCAGTTCTTAGTATGGGAAGAAAATATTCTCTTGCTGTGTCAGTGTCATCGTTATAACTCTATTTGGCTTATAATTCAGCCATTTTCTCCATACTGATACCTACACTGCTTTTATTCATGATCAGGGTTTTATTTTTTGTATTTTCATTCATTGAACAAATGATTATTTGTTACTGGGGAAAAGGAAGGCAGATATGGGCCTTGTTCTCATGGAGCTTTTGTTCTCCTAGAGTTAGACAATAAACAGGAAATGAGCAAATTGATACTATAATTGGGGATAGCAATTAAGAACCAGGGAAGAATAAAAAGTGTGGGTTGCTAGAGAATGAACTGAAGTGAGAGTGCATAGAGCAATATTAGATTGTGATACCTGGGAAAGATTCTTGACTGACATTTCAGTTGAAAAATGAATGACAGGAAGGAGCCACTGATCTGAATGTTTGGGGACAGAGCCTTTGGATAGAAAGGCCAACAACTGCAAAAGTCCTGAAGGTAGAATAAGCTTAGTGAGCACATGAGGTAGAAGAATAGCAAGTATGGCTGCGACTTATGCGCGAAGGGGAGAAGTCTGAAATGAAGGCAAATCTGAAGGCCCTTAGGACAGGGGTAAAAGTTGAGGTTATTTTCTCTATTTTCTTAGGGAAGTTTAAAGCAGGGGAAGAAACCTTACTTGTACTGTCTTAAAAATGTATACTTTAAAAATCCTAGCCTTTTGATAGAGATAAGATTGAGTGGACAATAATGGATACAGGATGATTAGTTCAAAGGTTTTTTGTTAATTCAGGAATGTGCTGATGGTTTGAAATATGATGGTTACAATAGCAATGTTTGGTCATATTAAGGTAATGAAATCCCGCGGGAAAGAACTTCTCAGATCCAGGTAGGTGAAAGTAATTCTCTTTCCCACAATGAACTCTCTATACACTTAATGACATGTCAATTGTAAATCTTTCACCAATACCAATTACAGACTTCGTTTAACTTATTGAAAAGATAAAACTATACCCGATGTTGGGGGTGATCATTTGCATATCACTGTCTGATGATTAACTGTCATTTACCAATATTTTAGGTTTGACTAACAGTATACTTGGATCTGTTTTTCTAATAGAAAAAATGTAACAGAATGCGTAATTTATCCTTATTCTAAGGGCAGACTTAGAATAATGATTTTATCTTCCCAAGTGTCAATTTGAAGAAGAATCATCTAATCCAAGATATGGTCTAGTAGGTTGAACAGAGTGCTTGAATTGTAAAGGTGTTAATTAGTTCAGAAAACGTTGACCTTTCCTAAATGTCCTTTCTGCTACTATGGGTTTTTTTGTGTGTGTGTGTGTGTTTGTTTTTGTTTTAATCTGTTTTCTCTGAGAGGAACTGACAGAATTATGGGTTTCTCAGTAGAATATAAAATTGGATGTGGGGCACTTTTCATTAATATTTTTGAGTAAGTAAATATTTCTCCCATCCCTCCCACCAGCCAAACCCTAGGAGAGGGCCATGAATGCAATGGAAACATTTATAGTGATGTTTACTTGAGACTATTAACTTGAATAGTTTTTAGTTTACTTGTTAATAGAGACTTTTAATAAGCATTCTTTATGCATTGATATAATAGAATTAATTATCTAAGTAAAAAAAATTGTTAGGACTGAAAAATTATCACATGTGTTTCAATTATCATTGCAACATAACAAATTACAACTTAACAGCTTAAAACAACATTGTTATGCTCACAGATTTCAGTGGTCAGGAATTTGAAAAGAGCATTGTAGGAAAGACTTGTATTTGCTTCACAATAGCTGGGGCTAGGGAGACCCAAAGTCTGGGGATGAATCTACGACCAAGGATGGAATCATCTGAAGACATGCTCACTCACATGTTTAGCACCTGAGTTGGGTGATTACACATCTAGTACTATTGTCTAGACTGGAAATCTAGGCAGTATTTGGTTAAATTAAAAATGCACATATCCCAGGCCACAGGAATCCCTTCAACCTATATCCCAAATAATTTTCTTAAAGAATGCATGTATAGGGATGTTTATTGCATCATTGCTTATGATAGCCTGGAGCTCATGACTTCCAAGCAAGGAAGGAGCTGATATGAGCTAGCCTTGGAAAGTTGCACAGCATCACTTCTTCCCAACTGTATTTGTAAACACCATTATAAATCTTTCCAGATTCAAGGGGAAGGCAAGTAGACACAGTTGATAGGGGATTTACAATGTTGTATTGTAAAAGGGCCTAAGGACATATGGGAAGGGAAATAACATGGTTGCTATCTGAGGAAAAGGCAATCTGATACAACATGTAGAATATTTAGCACAGTGTTTAACATGTAAGAAGCACTTAATAAAAATTATTGTTAGTATTACAAAATAATAGTAGTTATAAAATGTACTAAAAAGCTATAGTCCAACTTGAGGTTTTTAATTATTTATGTCAATTGTTTTTTTTTTTTTTTTTTTTTTTTTTTGGCGGTACGCGGGCCTCTCACTGTT
>NC_041214.2:120741729-120754030 GCF_002837175.3 Physeter macrocephalus
GCACGAACCCGTGTTCCCTGCATCGGCAGGCGGACTCTCAACCACTGCGCCACCAGGGAAGGCCATATTTATGTCAATTGTTATAATAAAACCTTTCCAAGTAAAAAAACTCAGATTCCAGAAAAATTCATTTAATAGATTTATATTTTCGACGTGAAAAAATTTAATCCATTTATTGAAATGTAATAATTAGACCTAATTATTACTTAAATATAATTTTGGGTATTTTCTGTATTTCTTAAAGAAATAGTTATTGCTTTTTAAATAATTTAAAAAATCTATAAACTCCACAATTTTTAGAGCAGTTTCACTTTTTGACAAGGGAAGTTTCAAAAGCAACATATGGAATAGTTTGACCACTTGAAAAGCTTTTCATAATAAACTTCACATGAAATTTATGGATATAACATGTAAAATGAAGGGGGTTCTCAAAGTAATCAACAGTTATTTGTTCCTTTAATAATGATCAGGTCTTATTCACATGAGAGCATTAAAAATAAAATGGCACAATCTTTATAAAAAATAATAAGTGGGGCTTCCCTGGTGGCGCAGTGGTTGAGAGTCCGCCTGCCGATGCAGGGAACACGGGTTCGTGCCCCGGTCCGGGAGGATCCCACATGCCGCAGAGCGGCTGGGCCCGTGAGCCATGGCCGCTGGGCCTGCGCGTCCGGAGCCTGTGCTCTGCAACGGGAGAGGCCACAACAGTGAGAGGCCCGCGTACCACAAAAAAAAAAAAAAAATCTGTCATCATTATGATTATAACAACAGCTGGAGAACTTTCTTTTGATATGATCAATTTCAGTCCTTTGTTTAAGGATACTGATGATTTTTAAATGAGTATTTTATGACTATTTTAAAAAGAAATTGGAAAGGGGGTAAACTAGCACCACTTTGTTTTCTTAATTTGCTATCTAAAGAAGAATTTCTGTAATTGTATGTCAAAAGCTCTATACTTCACAATTCTAAAAGGCATACAATAAACTTTGCCCTGGAGTGCCATGGTAAACACAGATAAGAAAAACGTATCCGGAAAATCAAGAAAGGTTATGTGGAATACTAAGCAGTAGCTATCTTATGGGACATTGTGATTCTTTAGATATTAGAAGTGTAAAATATTATGTTAACCTCTCTGAGTTCTGTTTGAAAGGTACATACATATGTAAGTTTTCCTGTAAAGCTATTTCTGCTTTGCAAGTTTGGCTAGGTATGGCACGTTTGGGATCATCTCATCCTACTGTGTGTGTGTGTGTCTCAGCCTTCGCCCTCTGAAACAGTGCTTCTCAAAGGGTAACCCACAGACTGTTGTTAACCAGTTGACAAACTGTTTATTACCAGTCCACAGTGTGACAAGGCACATATATCAGAATGTAAATCAATCACATCACTGAGCACATTGTTTATTTCAGTTCATTTAAAAAAATATAGTAAGAGTTTCTCAAAGAAGGAAGCGGTACATTTACTTCCATTCTGATTCTGAAATTGACTAACACTTGGAATAGCAGGAAAAAAAAGCAGATGTTGAGGCAAGGATAAAATTCTCATACTTTATTTGGGAAAAGGACATCCAGGGCAGTGAGGATAATGGTAAAAGGGAAGTGAGGCAAAGAAAGAAGCAATGTAATGTGAGACATCATACCATTTGACACTGTTTTACAAGGAGCCCCAAAGAGACATGGTTGGTCCATGGCACTTTCCTAGAAGAGTTACAAGGAGATACTGCCCCTTGAAGTACCCTACTGGGGCAAGAATGGAAGAATTTACCTTCCCAGGTTGTTTCCATCTTACATTAACCAAAATTTACCCCATGGAGAACTAAGTCCCCTTCCCTTCCATTTTGTTTCATCCTTTCTCTTGGTGGTCTTGCAGGAAGCTCCAAAAGGTTTGTGTCCAAACCAGCTTGTGTATATGTGTACTTGTTTGAATGTATGTATATATTTGCATGCATACATGTATGCATTTGAATACATGTATGTGAGCTTATGTAAATTTACTTTTTATCTGCTAAAAATCTGAATTGAGAGAGTAGTCTACCTTGTTCTATGACCTCTAAAATGTCATTACAAAGTTATTCATGGTTGTAGTTGACATTTCTATACCTGTTATACCATAGTGGGAAAATAGATTTTATACATATTTATTGAAATGAACTTTGAATGTGGAAGAATATTAGGAGAAATGGCCTCTAAAACCATTACTAATCTCAGAATTTCTTCAATGTTAATAAATGACAAAGTTTGGGTCAAGTTTATTATGTCATATACAAAAATATTTGAGTATGGTAGGGGACACTGTTGGTGCCCCATCCAGATCCACAATATCGGATGGGAACACCCATCCACCAGCTGTTAGGAGTGTTGGCTGCTAATGATTCATAGCTGCTGCCTTCTCTGGAGAATTGCTGCTGGCAGAACGCGAGCTTCCTTGCCCAGAAGGTTATGTGCCCTTTCATACAACCTGTGACTGACATGGAGATATAGAAGGCAGGTCCCTTGCCTCAAGGTGGAGCCAATTCTGTGTCATAATTCTTGCTCCAGAGGCTGCATGGGATCAGGCTGAATCTGGACTCCAGCTGAAACTCATCCTTGCTTAACTCCTTTCCCAGCTGTGTCTGCTTCCTTTGTTCCCTCTCTCTTGAGAGCAGTGACACCATAAATCACATGTGCCCAAATCTCTGTCTCAGGTTCTGCTTCTAGGGAAATCAGCCTAAGACAGGTAGTTGGAAGAACTGATTGAGAGAACTTTTGAAAGAGGAATCACCAGAAATGTTTTATTGACTGGATACTAAGTGGATTGATTTATAAACGGCCCTAACATAACAAGAGTGTGTTTATGAGGTTTCTATGGAGAAAGACATTAGAAAAGCGAGTAGATGACAATTTTAGATATCCTGCCTTTGAGATAATGAGGAATCAAATGGAAAATACTGAACAGAATATTTAGCATTTAGATTTCCAGAACCGAGATTCAGATCAGTAAATAGGACTGAGACTCACCAGCAAGGAAGTGACTTTTGAAGAGATAAAAACATACAATCCTAAAAGGAAAAATCTTAAAGAAAGAACAGAGGGCAAATGAACGTGCCTTTACAAATAGAAAAGGACAAATGTTTTTGTTAAAGAAATTCTTGTGAAATCCATACCTGTTCTTCAGATAGTGAGCTTTATTTGAACTTTTGAATTGAAAGTCCATGCACTTATATAAAGCCTACTTTTTCTACTTGTAAAATAAATTTGAGTTAGCTTTTAAATACGTGTAACACCATTGAACTAAGCCCTTATTGATCATAGAGCACTGAAAATATTTTAAATGTAAGTTTTAAGTTTAAAATCCTTTATAAGTTGTTCAATTTCTGCTTTTGTTTCTTAAATACAATATTATTGCTTTTGAGATTTAACTAAGATTGTATGAAAAACTAAGTAGATAAGAGATGAGTCTCCCTGTCCTCAACCACTTTATTCAGTAGTGCTCACAGCACAGCCCACCTCCACAAACATCAGAGAATTACCTCAAAATGCCTACACCGTGCAAAATGTTCTGATCTCTCCTCAAGGTCTGCTTGATTGTTAAGATATATATATATTTTTCTAAAATAAAAACTCAATACTCTGTCTTTTATGTATCTTCTTGTTGAAAAAACTGCGTAATATGTGTCATTTCTTTAACTTCTTAAAAGGTTCTACTCAGATTTCACATTTCTATATCTCAGGTACAGATAATAGTGTTTTTTAAATATAGCATGTTAAAATGAACAAGTATAGCTTATTATAAGGATAAATGTGAAATTAGGGTGTAATCATTGGATTCCTCTAAGGGAATGTCTGTCAAATCTGATAAATTATTAAATTCAATGAATAATTTGATAAAAATTTGCTAAGCACTGTACTATCAAGTGGCATGCCACAGTAAATAAAAGGATCATGGTAATAAAGCACTATGGTCTTTACATGAATTTCTTATTAGATTTTAAAATAAATATGAGAGTCAGTGAGTTACTAATACTATAATTAAGAATCAAACAAGGGAAAATCTGAATTTGGGAAAGTTCAAATCCAGAACCCTCATATTTTCCTTATATTTTGTTGATTCTTGTTTGTTAAATAGTTGTACAAGGAAAGCTTCCTAACAGGATAAAGTCATTAGGTGAACAAATTACATGAACTCCCCTCTCCTTGTAGTAAATGAATAGAAGGAAATCAGTTACAGGTTGTTGTTCTGATATATATGTGTGTTGAAGATATTAGGAATAGAAAGGTGTAGACTATAGTCTCTACTATAGGAAGATTATGGAATCAGCTTCCAAGTCCTGCTAGAGAGAGACACAAATGAGTGATTAGTTCTTTTGAATTTATTCCAGCTTAATCTCCTAAATGATTATTCCAGTATACTTGTTACTTGAAGGTTAAATTTTGCATGCAGTATTTCCAGAGTTCAGGATACTGTTTCTCTGTGTTTTAAATGTCTATGCATGTTATAGCACACAGTTTTCAATATATGACCTTGGGGTAGGATGCTCTGATTCCAAATTCCATTTGTCTTTAATAAAAATGGTGATGCAATAAAGTGTTCTGTTTCCAAACAAAATTTTTTCCAGAACAAATATTTCTGTACACTGGTAAGTTAAAATGGATTTACTAAGTTTAACAGCGGTTCATATGTCTGAGTGTTACAGTTTTGTCAGTTTTCACATGTAAGACAGAAAAAAGGAATGTAAAATTTGTGGAGAATGTTAATATTTTTATTAACTTGTGCTTTTAATAATATACTTGTCTAAGTATGAATTATCAGGTCATGCAAGAAGACAATACTCATAGCAAAAAGACCTTTCTTTAACCAGAGTTAAGTCAGGGGTGACAGATATAGTCAGGAAAATCCTGACCCAGTGAGTCAGAGAGAGATGTATAGGAGAAATGGGAACTTGGACATTGGTGACAATGAAGTATCCTTCCATCAATTCTAATTCCCAGCCCACTTGGTTATAAAAATTTATCTTGTTTGGCTATAAGAGAAGCAAATACAAATCAAAGGCCAGAAGCTGGTTCAAGGATCTGTCTTTTGACCAGCTCATTCCTTTGGAGATTCCTTTGGCTTAACCAGAAACCCAACTGAGAGTTTTTTCTCTGAGGTATATGGTTAAGACCAGCTATATTCTTGATGTTTGAAAGAATTGCATACTTCAAGAGAAACTGTTCATCCTGTACATTTATAACTTTTGATACAAATGGAAACTCATTACTGACCATAGAATCAACATAAATTGTTTGCTTGCCTAGAAAATGTGGTTTACTAAAGGACTGAAGAAATGACTTTGCTAACTACAGATGGCTGAAAGCCGTTTTTATTGCCTTGGGTGGGATGACCTTTAGTTAGGACTTCCCTGATTAGATGGTGAAGTGGAATCTGAGCAGAAAGGATTTAAATGACTCATTGAAGAGTTTGTAAGACAGAATTAGAAGTTAATCAAGGTCATAAAATGTATGGTGTAATTTTTTTTGGTTTAGATGAAATATATAACATTCTTAAATTCACATATTTCTTTTAAAACAATAATTATTAACATTTTTGCAATCAGGAAAGCTGAATTTTAGTGTAATAAAATGTGAACCCAAATTTCATTCATCATGCCTTTTATATCCCCTAGGATGTCATGTAATGAATCAGTGGTTTAGTATAACATATGAGAATATGAAAGTTTTTCTACTACATGAAGGGCAATATATGCACCCATAAAAGAGTTTTATTATGCTCACTTTCTTTAAATTAGCATAATAGACAGTACTACCAAGCACATGACTGATAAGATACTGCAGTTATTCTAGCTTCAGTTTCAAAAGTGCCAAGAGCATACAAAATATCTAGGCAAGTTGGATGAATATCTTTTACCTTAGATTCTACTTCAACATTTAATTAGAAAATATTATCTAAAAGGCAACTATCAGTTTTGTCTGATACTTTCTAAAGTGAATATTTAAGTCATGTATAAAAATGGGATAGTGAGGGAAAATGATAGGTGAACTCATAGGTAGGCAAGAAGGAACTCTTAAAATTTCTAAACTCAAAAAGAAATAAAAATCAGTTTTTATAAGGCCATGATGACATAGGCAGAAATGGAGTCTTAAAACATTTTGTTTTCCACTGAAACTAAATATAAGGAAGCTATCAAGGGAAAGGCTATTTGACCATCTTGCCTTTTCCTGCTTTCCATCAATTTCGTTTCTTTATATTTCTGCAATGCCAGCTTGATGGAAAGCTCATGTATTTCAGTTAGGAAATCTTAGTGTTAATAAGGACCAGGAGAGTATCCAGCAATCACTTATTCTCCTATCATTTAATATAAGCAGTTCTTTGCAGGACTCAGCAGGAAACCCCTTTGTCTGGTCACTTTAGCAGAGAGCTATATTGTAATTAACCTTAAACCAGCCACGCCCATGCTGTACTCATCTCCTGCTCTAGCACACCTTTCAAATCTTTTGATCACACATAATACCTTGCCTAACTTTTTGGTTCTTTCCATAGATCAAAGAAATGAAGAATAAGTAATTAACAGATGACCAGATCTCTTCCCTAGCTTCCCCTTTAGTAATCTCCTGAACAAACTGTGTGAACAAGTTAGCATGTAAAGAAAGATCACAAGAAGTAGAAAGCCTGCACACAGTGAGGGGTAGTGATGACTCTGACCCCCTATCTCAATGATTAACTGAGATTACTTACCTTTTTCCCCTTAAACATTTTCATGGCTGAGCAGAATCTTGGGAGTTGGTATTTTGGGGACACCGAGTTCACCATCTCCCCAGGTTGCCGGCATTCTGATTAAAAGCAACTTTCCTTTCTCCCAGCAACTGCCTCTCAGGCATCGATTTTTGAGCCGTGAGTAGCTAGACCTGAGTTCGGTAACATTAGGAGAAAAGTTCTCATAAATTTTCAAAAATATCTTTTCCATTGTAATTTATACTAGCACCTAACAGAGAAGCAACTGATTAAACAAATATTTTAAAACAGTAGCAAATTGAGTGGCTAATGCCTTTGTCCTTTCCTTTGCTTTGGAAAACTCTCTAATCCTCTATAGTTGCGAGGGGA
This sequence comes from Physeter macrocephalus, assembly GCF_002837175.3. Lineage (NCBI taxonomy): Eukaryota > Metazoa > Chordata > Mammalia > Artiodactyla > Physeteridae > Physeter > Physeter macrocephalus. The sequence continues at coordinate 120,748,804 of NC_041214.2, forward strand.
GCTCACAGTTGTTTTTGTCCTAATTCTAGTTAATCTCTTATCTATAAGTCCCAATGAACCTGTGCAGTTCTGGTTTTGTATTTATAATTTATTAGTCCATTCCTGTATGGGACTAAAATAATAATAGCTCGAGAATATTTTCCTCTTGATGAGGTAAAGTTTCCAAAAATTATTGGTTGCTTAGTTTAGTATAAATATTTATTTCCCCCATCCAAATAAACAGCTATATAGATCCCAAAGTTTATAATAAATCATATAAATGAATAACTAGTGTAGTATCAATGGGAAAAGTAATTTTTTCCACCAAATATATTTTTGAGCAACGGATATATGCCAAGCACTGTTACAGGTACTGGAGATAAACTAGCTAACAAAACAGACCAAAAAAATGACCATGTACACATGAAGCTTACAATCAAATTTACATATAGTGTGGGGTACACATATATTACAGTGGACCTGTCCAACCCTCCCTCCCCCTAAAACATGCATATTGGATTAGGGATTTTTCTTCCTTGATCTCAAGGCATCTTGGAATCTACTCATTGCACTTACCAAATTGGAATAAATTTGTTGATGTCTTCTACACTAGACTTTGTGGATAAGAATCATTTCTTACTCATCTCTGTGTCTCCACTGCTTAGTCCAGCACCTAGAATAGAGGGTTGCACATATTTTTAATTGAATGAAAAATCCCACTTGTTTAACAGCTCATAGTTACTGTTCAATTATATGACCTTCTAAAAATAACTAAGATTCTATTGCCTCCTCAAGGAACTTTCCCATCTCCAGTCATTGCTGCCATGTGAAGCAGTCTAATATTCATTCCTTTAACTTAGGGAGAGTTCCTGTTATACAATTTATGAGATTTTCTCTTTGTGGCTTCTTAGAGAATATCAATCATATTGATGTATGTCATTACTCATAACTACATTTTTTATGAGCTATTAGTGATAACTAACCTTTAGCTAAGCTAGATATTCCTTTGAATACCATAACAATTCAAATCTACCCTCTTATTTTGTAATATTGAAAACATGGAAAATTAACTTAGTTAATAATTAAGACTATAAGCTAAGTGAAATATAAAATATCAATGAACACTTTAGACTCCATGCTTAATGAACTGAGTGAAGTAAAATTGAAATGGCTTTTGTAATATTTACCTATTATTTTAAAACAGGAAGATCAACGTGTAGTAAGTTATAGTATTCTTTTGCAAGGGCTTGCATTTTCATGTAACAAGAGCTTCAAATGCTGTTATAATTTTACATTAAGCAGAAAAGATAAAAATAAATTAGTAAAATGCCATAAAACATTAAGGTAAAGAACGTTAAGCTAAGGAAACAGAAACAATCTTCCAGACAGTAAGCCTGAGGAAAAGAAAACTCATTTGAACTTCATTTTGAAGAGCCTCTGCTAACCTCAGATCCAAACACATAAAGAATTATATTCTGTACATGACTCAGGGATCAACACATGAAAGCATAAAACTAATTTTAGATATCATTGGCTGGACCAGCACTAAGCCAATACTTAAAGTATATTTTTTGCTAGTGATTTTTCTATTGGCACCCACCACTTCCCAAGGGTTTATGTTCTTTAATTTATCTTGATGCTTTTAATGTTTCCTACTTTTAACTCATTGCCTCATTTAAAGGCATTAGCAAATAAAAGCACACCAGACTTCCTGAAGAGTGAGAATGTGAGAAACACATTCCATGAAAATAGTGGGGATGATTGCTCCTGAGAAGAGAAGATTTGAAAGCTGCATGCAAATAAACAGGACGTTTTCACAGAAAAGGCAAGTTAGTGTGCTCTAAAGTGGTCCCTGAGGATGAGCTAGAATCAGAGTAAACTGTGGAGGAGAAACCTGCAGGTGGACTACAGGTGCCTTCATAGTTGGTCAGATTTTTAAAAATATCTGATCATTTCTTGGAATTTTATTTTTGAATATTTGAATCAAAATTACCATGCTGAAGAGACTACTGTGCCCTCAGTTTTGCCTCTTAGAGTTACTTTCTGGGTCTCTGCAATTGGGCAAGATACTTAACCTTTAAAAAGCCACATTTTCCCCATATATAAAATGTGATTTGAAGAATACAGGAGAATTTATGGATACTTCATGGCACAGTGCGTGGTATATAGTGACTACTCCATACATATTTTATTTATAATTATAGTTACAAAGTTTCAAAGGAAAAATTCTTTTATGCAACTAAACTTGACTAAGGCACCTCATTATACAGTGCCTGTTAAGCTAAGTCTTCACAGTTTACTGGACCTAGAGACCAGAGCTTACAAAGATTTCCATTAAAACCTTTGTTCTTTAGATCCTAGTTTGCAAGGCTCAAGGCATCTTTCTATACAACTTAAATTTTCTAACATCTGATTGTGTCTAGATCCAGAAAGCTACATGCAAAAATTTTTACTATATTTTGGATCTTCTATTAAAATCAAATACTAATTTTAATATTTAAATTATTACATATATGGAATTTTAAAAGCTAACATATGCTATTTTTTCATTAATTATATTACATATATATCAACATCAGCAAGGAAAAAATTGTGAAGTAAATTAAAATTAATTAACTATAATTATATGGATATGCAAAAGTTTATTCATAAGAATGGTGAAAATATAAAAGGGGATGCTACAAAAGTATAATATGGTACAATAAAGTTGTATGTGCACAAGGAAACCAAAATCAAAGAATTAAATAATCCCAATATTATTAGTTTCTTTTTAGGGAGAATTTATGACTGACAGTCATAAATAATGGTTTATTATTGAAGGAAGACTTCCACAGAAACCCGAAGCACTGGGCACATGCTCCCAGGTGGACTTTTGTCTTCTCTGGGATGGGTCTCTATCTGCCGTAGGCAAATAGTTTAAAGGAAGATATACAATATCCCAAGAAAATCGTATATTTGAAAAAGGCTCTTTTCATGTGCACGTAATTGGTTCTCTAATTTTATCATAACTGATTTAAGTATTCATAACATGGGAAAGTCTCAAAATATTGGGGACAACTAAAAAAATATTGGGAACATGTGTTCTGAACCATTTCTGTTAAATGTTGTATTAATCCTTCAGTTCTATCTATCTGTCATCTATCTATCGCTGCAGGATATTTATTTATTTGTTTAATTATGGTAAGAACACTTAACATGAGATCTACCTTCTTAACATTTTTAAGTGCACAATATAGCATTGTCAACTCTAGGCACTATGTAGAGAGCAGATCTCTGGAGTTTATTCATCTTGCATAACTGCTACTTTATATTCATTGAAGAGCAACTTCTCCTTTCTTCCCTGCTACTACCCCAGTGCCTGGAAATCACCATTCTACTCTCTTCCTATGAGTTTGAATATTTTAGATACCTTATATAAGTGGAATCATGCAGTATCTGAATGTCTATGACTGGCTTATTTCACTTAGCATAATGTCCCCCAGGTTCATTCATGTTTCACATTGCAGACTTTTCTTCTTTTTTAAGGCTGAATAATATTTGATTGTAAGTGTATATCACATTTTCTTTATTAATTCCTCTACTGATGGACATCTAGGTAGTTTCTGTACCTTGCCTATTATGCATAATGCTACAGTGAACATGGAAGTGTATACATCTCTTTAGATACTGATTACAGTTCTTTGGGTTATATACCCAGAGGTAGGATTGCTATATCATGTGGTAGTTCTATATTTAATTTTTTGAGGAACCACCATATTATTTTGCACTGCAGCTGCACTATTTTACATTCCCAACAGCAGTGTACAAGGGTTCTAATTTCTCCACATCTTCACCAATATGTACTTTAAAAAAATAATATCTATGTAACATGTGTGAGGTGATGCCTCATTGTGGTTTTGATTTGTATTTCCCTGAAAGACTATTGAAGTTGAGCATCTTTTCTTAAATCTGTTGGCCATTTGTATATCTTCTTTGGAAAAATGTCTGTTCAGCCCTTTCCACATTTTTTAACCTGGTTATTTGTGTTTTTGCTATTGAGTTGTGGGAGTTCATTATATTTTGGATGTTAATTACTTATCAGATATATTGTTTGCCAAATGTTTTCTCCTATTCTGTAGGTTGCCTTTTCACTCTGTTGACTGTTACCTTTGCTGTGCGAAGCTCTTTAGTTTGGTGTAGACCCATGTTTTGCTTTTGATACTTGTGCTTTTGTTGTTATATCCAAGAAATCACTGGCAAACCCAATGTCATAAAAGTTTTCCTCTAGAAGTTTTATAGTTCCAGGTCTTATATCTAAATCTTGAGTCCATTTTGAGTTGACTTTTTTGTATGGAGTAAGATAAAAGCCTAATTTCATTATTTTGCTTGTGGATATCCAGTTTTCTCACCATTTTTTGAAGAGACTGTCTTTTCCCCAGTGTGTATTCTTGGTAGTCTTGTCAAAGATCAGTTGACCATACATGTGTAGATTTATATCCCGTTCTCTCAATTCTGTTCCATTGGACTGTATGTCTGTTTTTATACCAGTACCATTCTGTTTTAATTTATAGCTCTGTAATATAGTTTGAAATCAGGAAGTGTGTTACCTCTAGCTTAGTTCTTCTTTCTCAAGATTATTTTGTCTATTTAGGGTCTTTTGTGGTTCCATATGAATTTTAGGATTGTTTTTTTCCATTTCTGTAAATAATGGCATTGGGATTGTGGTAGATTGCATTGAATCTGTAGATTGCTTCGGTAGTATGAAAATTTTAGTAATATTAAGTCTTCCAACCCATGTACAGAAGATGTGTTTCTAGTTATTTGTGTCTTCTTTAATTTCCTTCATCAGTGACTCATAGTTTTCACTGTATAATTCTTTCGCCTCCTTGGGTAAGTTTATTCCTAAGTGTTTTATTAGTTTTTGATGCTATTGTAAATGGAATTGTTTTCTTTATTTCCTTTTTGAACAGTTTGTTGTTAGTGTAAGAAGACCTAATTTAGAATGTTATAAATGAAAAGAATGTAATAAAAATTGAATTTGTACTTAATCAAAGCTTTCATGGCATGAAGGGAACTTAGAAAACTCCTCAAGCATTGACAGAATTTTTATAATTAGGTCCCCTAAGTCTGTCTAGGAAATATTATTTCCTGAATTTTTCAGATATTTAACTTTGTTATTATTAAAAAATAAAATTTACATATCAAACATTAAATTAGAATTTTTTGGTTAAATAAATGCATTCTTTTTTTTTTTTTTTTTTTTTTTTTT
>NC_041214.2:120754354-120849292 GCF_002837175.3 Physeter macrocephalus
AGCGGCCATGGCTCACGGGCCCAGCCGCTCCGCGGCATGTGGGATCTTCCCGGATTGGGGCACGAACCCGTGTCCCCTGCATCGGCAGGCGGATTCTCAACCACTGCGCCACCAGGGAAGCCCAATAAATGCATTCTTAACTGTTGGTTATAGAATGCAATAATTGGCACTTGCTGCTGTGACGGTTCCAAAATTGCAGTGGACTGATTACAATAAACATTTATTTATTACTTATGGTGCATGAAGGCTATGGGCCAAGTGCAGCTCTACTCCATGTGTTTTCTTATTCCTGAGCCCAGGCTAAAGAATCGTACTCTATGCTGGGCGTGCCTATCTTGTGGCAGAAGATAAAAATTCAAGAGGATGAGCCAAACTATTGCATTTAAACTACCTGATTGGGCATAAAATTAAGTTTTGTGCTTACACTGGCCAAAGCAAGTTACCTAGTTAAACCCAAATATCAGGTAAGTGGAAGGAAGGAGTAAATAAAATTTACTGTCTTATAGACACACACTTAAACATGTAGAAACACACATACAAACAAATTAAAACTCCAGGATCTTGAATTCTACTTCAGATCTAGATATGGCTTTCCAAGTTTCCTGAGGTAAGTGGCCTGGGTCCACATACCCAATACATGCACCCAACAAACAATGATGTATCAAGACATAACAACTGCAATAAACCTTTCTATTTCAGAAAGAGAAGAATGAGAGCTCCACTGGATAAATAATGTAAGGACTTTATATGCTGATGATGGCAGATGTTCTTTGATTAAGCCAGATTCTTCTCTCCAAGAATAACTCCCTAGTTCATTTTTGTCTGTACATCTTGGATCCACTCTAAAAAGGACTCCTTTTGCATTTTCTTTCTTGGCCACAGCTGATATGGACTTTGGGAAACAGACTTTCCTTGGGGGGAATAAGCAAATTTCTCAGCCTGCTTCCTGCCTCAGAAGGCTAGTGCCCAAAGATCATTTTGCCAGTCTAGCAATGTTTTTCTCACTCAAGCTGATGACATTGGAAATCTCTTTAAAAAATTTAAAAAAAAGAACTTGATCCGATCAAGTTCTGTGTGCCAATAGCCGTAATTCTTTTTGAGCATTGCTTCACTCTAAAGATATAATTAGATGTACTTTGAACTTATCCAACTTCTAAGTTTTGATTTCTGTGGGACTAGGCCCTTCATCTTTTTTCCCTGAGGTACTTTATCCAACTGAAAGCTTCACTGGGGCTACCTTAAAGCAATCAGATATTTTGACAAAAAGGCTTTTTCCTGAGCCTGAGTTTTACTTAGGATGAGTCTGAATCAGCTTTAATAACCCAAAACATTTCTCTCTTTTTTTTTTTTTTTTTTTTTTTTTTTTTCTTTTTTTTTTGCGGTACGCGGGCCTCTCACTGTTGTGGCCTCTCCCGTTGCAGAGCACAGGCTCCGGACGCGCAGGCTCAGCGGCCATGGCTCACGGGCGTAGCCGGTCTGCGGCATGTGGGATCTTCCCAGACCGGAGCACGAACCCGTCTCCCCTGCATCGGCAGGCGGACTCTCAACCACTGTGCCACCAGGGAAGCCCCATTTCTCTTTTTTACATTTTTCTCTGACAATAGATGAGAAACAATCCCACTTTCAAACTTTACTAGCCTCAGAATATCTGGGCTTATTTTCTCTTTCATGTCTATTTGTAAATCGGTAATTATTTTCTGTGTTTGTCAATTGTGAAAATAGTAATCCATGCTAGTAATATTCTATTTCCAACTTCTTTGCCCAAAGTCAAAATTTCATCAAGTGCATTTTCTGCCTTCCAAATTAGTATAAGAAAGACTCACACTGCTCTGCATGATAATGGTTGCCAATTTTTCCCCTAGATTGCAAATACAGCCTGCAGCCCATCACCAGTTGTGTGTGTGTGTGTGTGTTTTTGTGTGTGTGTGTGTGTGTGTGTGTGTGTGTGTATGTGTATGTGTGTATTTAATAGCAAAACTCCACTGTTAGGTACCAATTCTATGATTTTTGCTGTGGTAACAAACACCTCCTAAATCTCAAAGGCTTATAAGAATGAACATTTATTTCTTGCTCTCCCTATATGAGGACTGATGTCAACTCCACACGTCTTCTCATTCAAAAGCCCATGCTAAAGCAGCACCCCTATTTTGGTTAAGCTCTTCTCATGGAAGAGGACAGAAGCCAAAGAGACTGAACTGAACCGTGAAGTTATATGCAAAGCCTTTGTTTGGAAGGATGTGACATATATTACTTGTTCACATTTCATTGGTCAATGCAGTTTATGCGGCCAAGTTTGACAGTGGGTAGGGAAAGTTTATCCAAATGCAAGGGGGGATGTGAATATTTGGAAACAGTAGTGCAATCTTACTCCATAATGTTAACCTTCCTGTGTCATGAGAAATGTTTCTGTAGATCTTCAGACAGGAATGCTGTAGAGAGATTAGTATATTGAGTGGGAAGTAGGACACTCAGCTCTGTAAAATACAGGTTGGAATAGTTTAGATATCTGTGTACTAAGTATTTTAGATAGATTAAGCATGACAAAGACCTGGGTACTATTTCTTAACCACCTTTTTATTTTTTATTTTTATTTATTTATTTATTATTTATTTATTTATTGGCTGCGTTGGGTCTTCCGTTGCTGCGCGCGGGCTTTCTCTAGTTGCAGGGAGCAGGGACTACTCTTCGTTGTGGTGCGAGGGCTTCTCATTGCAGTGGCTTCTCTTGTTGTGGAGCACAGGCTCTAGGCATGCAGGCTTCAGTAGTTGTGGCACATGGGCTTCAGTAATTGTGGCTCACGGGCTCAAGACCGCAGGCTCAGTAGTTGTGGCATGCGGGCTTAGTTGCTCCGCAGCATGTGGGATCTTCCCGAACCAGGGCTCGAACCCATGTCCCCTGCATTGGCAGGCGTATTCTTAACCACTGTGCCACCAGGGAAGCCCTTAACCACCTTTTTAAGACTGAGAGTAGAAAAACAAATTTCTCTATAAGCAATTTTGTTGGCTTCCAGAGCCTGGGTAGATTAAGTTTTGTCTCATAAGGGAGAATGACTAGAGAATTTCTCTTTCTCTTTTTTTTTCCTTTAGGAGTTGAGTGGTGTTTTAAATAAAGGAGAGGGAAACACAATTATAGTCTTTACAGAACAACAAAAAATGCAGTGCAGGGGAGAGAGAATAAAATATTCTAATAACTCTAAAGGACCTGTGAAATAAATCAAAATATTTACTGCTGCTGTATCAATGGTCATATGCATGTTATAAGATGTGATGTTGGTTATGTAACACAAAATACTGTTCTTCTGGATGACTGGAAGATAATTCTCTGAGACCATGCAAATATGTACGGGAAAGAGAATATACCTGTACTTGCTTCCTAGAGATTGGATACTGGGGACGCTGAACCATCTCTGCAACTCTTATTGTTCCTTTCAACTCCTAGTCAGTACTGCTTCCATTACATTAAAAGAATGACATTTTCCCAGTTTGATTTTAGGGATTGTTAATGTTTAATGCTTTGTATGGAAACATTATCTCCACTCTGAAGTTTAATTAGGAAGATAGATAAATAAAATGCATACCTATAATAAATTCAGTGATGTTAAAAGCTTTTTCCTAGGAAAATGAATAAATATGCTGCCTGCTTAATAAGATTTTGATTGAAAAACATTCCGATCACCAATTATCTCTTGAATTAGATGAACTGACTTTTGTGTTAGTCATTAAAATGGAACTTGATGCTCACTACATTCTTACTGTTTATATTTTCTACACTCTCTTCTTCCTGTCTGCTTTAGTAATCATTTTTGGAGTGATTGCTTATTCTAATAAGCAAAAAACAAAAAAACTTTAGCAACAAATGGCAGATCTTTCACGAACTGGTTGGGAATCAGCTATTTCTTTTCGAATTCTTGCTCTTTTCTTCTTGGAATAGGTGAATGGATTTTATCTGTTCTTTCCTGTGAGAAAGAGTTTTAGATTTATAATGCTTTGGAGGTACACTTTATTTTTTTATTTTTTATTTTTTTGGAGGTACACTTTAATTTTCTATTTTTAAGCATTTTCTTTTGAAAAAGTGATATGATGAGAACAGAAATGGTATAAAATTAGCCTTTTCTTAAGGCAAACGTTAGACTACATAACACCATGATTCTCCTTGATTCCTGGTTCAAAGTTGATTACTTTTCTGGCTCTTGGCAGTATGGATAAATGTCGCCCTGTAATTATGTTGTCATTTGTTTTGATCATAAGTAAAACCGACCTCAACACTGTAAGTCAAGGGCTGATGTCAACATCTCAGTAATAATTGAATAATCTTTTAATTTTCTTAAAAATTGGTAATATATGAGTGAGATCTGAACCTAGCTAGAATAAATTAGAAGCATCATTGTTACAAGACATTATTTCCAATACGTGTATGATTTCTGGTTGAAGGTATTTATGTCTTAAGAGAAATTTAAAGGAAATGCCAAATATGATACAAGTTCACTTCACAGCCAGTTTGGATGGAAGATGTATTAAATGAAGATAAAATAAATTAAAACCAAATGCAGACATGAGTTTAGAACTCAAATTAGATCACAGAAAATACAATTATTCCTTAATGAGCCATATTCTGTCAAACCATGGTTGCTCCCTGGTAGAAAATATGAAGCTTATTAACCAACTGCAGTGATTCTTTCAGACTTATGAGAAGGCTTATTTTAAACTCATGACTTGGGTTCAATTCAGAAGACAACAGCATTAAGAATCAGGGACACCTTTTATACAATATAAAAATACCTTTTCAATTTCACTTCTTACAATGCCAGTGGGAACTCTAAATGTAATTGTATCTCCATGACTGACCAACTCCATATTTTATGTGGAACCAAGCTGGAGTTCTATATTTAACTTGTACTGACTTTATAAAAAAATGCTTTGGAAACACTGTCTTCAGAATGTCACAGTAATAGTCTTCTGACATCATATGCACAACTTATAATTATCCCACGCTTGTTGTATATCCACATGTATAATGTTGCACAGAGATTTATGCAGAGGGAGGAAAACGTTTGGTGTTATTTGGCCTTCTGTGAAAGCACTGCTTTTTACCAACATAGGTTAAGATAACTGAAAGTAGAAGCCTTGCTTCTGCTTCTAAAGGACATGAAATGTCCTTTAGATGAGGGTAGAAAGAGAAGACCTATGCAGAAAATTGGCTATAGAGCTTTGACATAATCAGATATGAGCTAGTTAAGACAACACACTCAGGGACTTCCCTGGTGGTCCAATGGTAAAGAATCCGCCTTCCAATGCAGGGGACGTGGGTTCCATCCCTGGTCTGGCAACTAAGATCCCACATGCCCCAGGGCAACTGAGCCCACGCCATAACTAGAGAAGAGAAAAACCAGCACGCTGCGACTAGAGGAGAGCCCAGAGCCCCCCCAAAAGACAACACACTCAGTTCCTTGAGTGTCCCTTGTCAGAGATGAAATACACTGACACCATTAAAATGGGTCTAATTTGGGATTTTGTTGATTAAGTTCTGTGACTACTGATACAGTTACAAAAGAGCTCTAATTTATGGAGTACATCCAATTCATTCTTATACCCTCCTCATGAGATGTTTGAAGAAGAGAGGGCAAAGAGGTCAGGTGTTCGAGATCCCTCAAGTGCTAAGTGAATGAGCCAGGATTCAAGCTCAATATAGGGAGGCCGAGAATCAGCCTTTTCCCTCTGTGCTTCAGTACCTGTTCTTTGGTTTACTCAATTCAGAATCCTGATTGCTTACTCGTGATATTCAAAATCACTACAAGATTTTTAGTACTCTGAATCTGCCCATGCTCCTTTATTTACCTTGCAGCCTCAGACACTCCAATCTTCTACCTTCCTCCCTCCCACCTACCCTCCAATCCAAGGAAGAAGTACCAGGTCTCCACCAGGAAAACGTCATTATTTTGAGTGAGCTCTGGAATCAGATTAGTCACAAAGAATCACCTCCCTCTTACTAGCCGTGGGGTCTTGGGTGCATTAGTAAGCTATTCCATGACTCAGCTTTTAATCTGTAAATTGTCAATAATAGTTATCCTATGCTAAGGATGTGATGATAATTAAGAGAGTTAATATATGTAAAATAGAGCTCATAATAGAGCTTAGTGCACAGTAAGTGCTCATAGTGTTAATAAACTATTATCACCACCAACAGCCAAATGTTCACTTCTATGTTCCTCTGCTGGAAAGCACCTGCTAAACAGATGATAAACATTAGTCACTCCTACTGTTATTCTGCTCATGTAGAAGTAAACGATTCCTTCTTCTGAACTCCAACAGAGTTTCTTTTCCGTGTAATTTGTCTTATACTTGGTGCCTTCTTTTTTGTTGTTGTCCTATAATATTTGAATATTTATTACTGTCTAAATTTCAATATATTTGTCATAATTCTTAATTAGACTACAAATTTCATGGTACGTCTTGATTTTTTTAAAAGATTTTTTTTTGATGCGGACCATTTGTAAAGTCTTTTTCGAATTTGTTACAATACTGCTTCTGTTTTATATTTTGGTTTTTTGGCCGCAAGGCATGTGGGATCTTAGCTCCCCAACCAGGGATCGAACCCTCACCCCCTGCATTGGAAGGCGAAGTCTTAACCACTGGACAATCAGGGAAGTACCACATCTTAATATTTTTAAAAGAATTATGTATCATTATAGCCCCCAAAGCCCAGCATAATGCATTGCTCATTTCAAGTACTCAGCATCTGTTTTCTTAAGCCTGAATTATAGTTACAATTTAAAGTTTTTAATCATGATTAATATCTTCTTAGAAGATTAAAGTAAAAGTTGAAGAGAATCACTAATTAATTAGTTAACTCATTCTTCCAGCAAATGATACTCAGTTCCCTCTAGGTGCTAGAATCTAGGGTAAAAACAATGAATAGCTGAGAAAATTTTTCTCATGAAATTTAGAATAAGCCTTCTTTATTGTGCTTACGATTCACCTGGGGATCTTGTTAAAATGCAGATTCTGATTTAATACTTCTGGGGTAGAGCCTGAACGTCTGTATTTATAACAAGCACCCAGATAGTGCAGATGCTCCTGGTCCTAGGAACATATAGTGAGTAGCAAGCACTTAAAACTCTCCCTAGTTAAACACCTTCCTCAACACTCAATACTGGACCACTTCCCTCTCATTCAGTCTCTCGTGAGACAGGGAGATCTTGATTTGAAACACCCTTATATCCTCCCTAGCCCAGGATAAGTGAACACATCACCGTGAAGCGTGGCCAAGTGAGGTGTGTGGGGGAAAGAGGCTGGCTTGTAGGATGACAATTCTCTATTATAAAAAAGTGTTAACAAGTATGTTCACCCAAAGGATTTTACTGAGGAGAGCTTAGAAAGTACCACCATTTTGCCTCTCAACCCAAAGAGTCTTCTCCATTGGTGAATTTTAATTCTAGTCCCAGAATGTACTGCATTATGATTATGTGATGAAAACCTGTTCCATAGTAGCACCAGCTTCTGATGTGTCGGGGCTTGGGGGACTGATTAAATATATACAGATAATGATGCTCTACTGTCCTAGCTCATCTTTTGATTTCTCTCACCTTTAAAAAAGCACAAGAATGTGAGTTATCGATAGAATTACATGAAGTGTTTTTCCAATTATGTTAAATTTTATACAGTTCTACTTATCTCTAATTTATATTGTCCATAGCAGCCCAGTAATTTTATTAAATAATTTACATCAGGCATACATGGAATCATATTTAACATATACAGTGTTCACATCTAGCCTCTTATTAGGAAGAGACAACTCTATGCTCTGAAAGTTCACATGAAGTAACAATTCCACACTGTCTTCTTAAGCCATTTCTAATTTTTCCCATTTCCCACTTATGTTATTAGCTTTGGAATATTCCTTACATTCTATTTTTTCAACCATTTCTCATATAGGAGCTTCTCAGTAAGACTTTCTAATAATTCCTTATTATCTTGGTCGATTTCTATTATTGCCCGTGCCCTACCATGCCCTTGAGAAGTGACAGTTCTAGAACAGATTCCTCTTCTTCATCTCTTTTTTTGCCAGTTTTATAGTATCCTACAAATCAAGATTAAATGAAAAATTATACTGCTGTCATAGTCTCGAGTTACTTTTGGCAGCCAGCTCCTGGTAACTCATGCTCAGTTAGTAGCACCATGACCATGAAATAGACACGGTTCCATTATTAAAATGCAGAATAAGAAACTTACAATGCCACGTAAGTAAACAAAACACACAGAGTAGTCGTGATGTTCTGACTGGGTTTCTGAACTACGGTAGTGAGTCTCCTCAGGGACACTTGTGACTTACTAATTCAGGGGACAAAGAAGAATATTATTGGAGTTTCCTCTTGTATTATAGATCCATGAGTAAACTCTAGTTTATATGAGTAAACTAGAAAATTCATTGGTTACCTCTTCATCCTTTCAGAGTTTCCTACAAAGTTCAGTTGCTTTTTATTTTATCTTCCATTGATTAATTTTTATTATGGCCCTTGAAAAATAACTAGTCTTTTAAAATTACCATTAACATTTAAGGTTAAGAGTACATCACTCTTTTATTCTCTCTCATATTTCTCTAATGTTTCTCAGAAAAGTTTTTATAATAGTCTTGGATTTAGTCTTAGGAAAGCACTACTTACTGTAATTTACCCATAGGCTTTAAAAAATCTTTAAGTGGGACTTCCCTGGTAGTCCAGTGATTAATACTCCAGGCTTACACTGCAGGGGCATGGGTTCGATCCCTGGTCGGGGAACTAAGATCGTGTGTGCTGCGCAGCATGGCCAAAACCCAAAAATCTTTAAGTGAAGGATGCAAGTGAATCTGAACAAGAATGTTCTTTCCCACCCAGGCACCTTATTGAGTTTTGCAATGTTCATAATATGCGGGCATGTTTTAGAAGGAGTTAGGAAGATTCCTGGGGCCCGGGCTTACTTGCTATACATTTTTTAGAAGAAAGTTTATTCCCCACCACTCTTTTACAGCAGAAGATGTTTTTCCTATATGCCTCTCTTAAAACTACCACAGAGGTGGAATAAGATACTTAGAGAATGGTTAACTGCCATTGCTCTATGTTTTTCAATCAGTGGAAGTAATCTATTCAAATCTATAAACATTGAATTCAATATATTTCTGCTCTCCTCCACCAGAATCAATATACTGCAGTAATCTTCAGTAAATATTCTGCTCTGCAGAGACAAAATTCTCCTAGTTAGGCCATTCCAAAGACCACGCTGGGGAAGGAAGGACATGGACCTTTAATGGAAGGATGATATTTTTACCTCCATCTCTCTCTCGTTGTCTTTTTTTTTTTTTTTTTTTTTTTTTTTTTTGTGGTACGCGGGCCTCTCCCCCATTGCGGAGCACAGGCTCCGGACGCGCAGGCTCAGTGGCCATGGCTCACGTGCCCAGCCTCTCCGCGGCACGTGGGATCTTCCCAGACCGGGGCACGAACCCGTGTCCCCTGCATCAGCAGGCGGACTCTCAACCACTGTGCCACCAGGGAAGTCCCCTGATTCTTTATGCTATATGTTAGCCTCATTAATATAGATTTCTTTTCCTTATACATCCAAGAATTTATCACGTATAAAGTTTAAGATCCCTCTTTTTGAATACTTTTCTAGTAGAGTTTGGTTTTCCCTTCTTGAAGTTCTAAATCAAGGGACTTTTCTTCCGTAAGTTATTCCACAGATCTCTCCACATACTTATATATACCTAGATTTATGTGTATACACATATACATATAGTTACATATTTAAATATATATAATACAGTGTGTTCATTGTATAGGTAGTGTGTTCATTATTGGACATGTTGATTTTGAAATGCCTGTGAAGCATATAGGCATAGAGACAGCAGGAATTTAACACTTGGTTTGGACTTTATGAGATTGCCGTGTTTAGAGACAATGTATTTGGGTGTCAATAAGTACATGGTAGGTAAGTAAATCTGTGGTGTCTACTACGGTAAATTTTGAATTGGAATTTGTATATGTTTTTCTGTCTGTTGTACATATGACAAATTTGTCCAATAGACAGTCACATTAGCCCCCTCCATTCTCCTGGGAGTATGATGACTGCCTATCACTTTCATATGCCTACTATCCCCCCAACTTCATTAAGAGAACTTTGTGTATTCTACAAAACACTTATTTTAGTCAGACTAAACCAAATCAACCATTAAAATTTTTGTGTCTAGCCATTTTTGTGTGTAATGTATACAAAGTTTTTATACCTGTGTGCAAAAGGAAGCTTGAGCTATTTGCTTCTTTACTGTGTTCTCCTTTTCCAGTAAACTTGAGATCAAGGTGACAATAATGATTATTGAACCAAAAATAAAGTGATATCATATGATGTTTGTCATTATATGCAGATGACATGATACTATATATACAAAACCCTAAGGACTTCATACAAAAACTATTAGAACTGATAAACTTATTCGGCAAGGTAGCAGGGTACAAGATTAACATACAGAAATCTGTTGCATTTCTTAAAACTAACAATGAAGTATCAGAAAGAGAAAGCAAAAAAACCAATTCCATTTAAAATTGTGGCAAAAAAAAAAATACCTAGGAATAAACCTGATCAAGGAGGTGAAAGACTTATATGCTGAGAACTATAAAACATTGATAAAAGAAATTGAAGATGATCCAAAGACATGGAAAGATGTCCCATGCTCTTGGATTGGAAGAATTAATATTGTTAAAATGATACTACCCAAAGCAATCTACAGATTTAATACAATCCCTATCAAATTACCCATGACATTTTTCACGGAACTAGAACAAATAATCCTAAAATTTATACAGAACCACAAAAGACCCAGAATTGCCAAAGCAATCCTGAGAATAAAGAACAAATCTGGAGGCATAACCATCCCAGACTTCAGACAATCCAACAAACTACATGGTATTTAAAGGTTGCCTCTTTTTTAATCAAACTTGGCAAAGATTGTGCATATTATTCATCTTTTTTAAAGATCCATGTTTTATTTAATTTTTAACTTTTTTATTGAGGTATAGTTGATTTACAATATTGTGTTAGTTTCAGGTGTACAGCAAAGTGATTCAATTATACATATGTACTTATGTATATACATATATATATTTTATATACATATATACACACACATATATATACTATATATTCTTTTTTAGATTCTTTTCCATTGTAGTTTATTACAAGATATTGAATATATTTCCCTGTACCATACAGTAAATCCTTGTTGTTTATCTATTTTATATATAATAGTGTGTATCTATTAATCCTGTACTCCTAATTTATCCCTCCTTCTCCGTTTCCCCTTTGGTAACCATAATTTTGTCATCTATGTATGTGAGTCTGTTTCTGTTTTGCATATAGATTGATTTGTATTATTTTTTAGATTCTACATATGAATGATATCATATAGCATTTTTCTTCCTCCAACTTATTTCACTAAGCATAATATTCTCTAAGCCTATCCATGTTGTTGCAAATGGCAATATTTCATTCTTTTTTATGGCTGAGTAATATTCTGTTGCATATATACATATATATATATATATACACCACTTCTTAAGCCAATCGTCTATTGGTGAGCACTTAAGTTGTTTCTGTCTTGGCTATTGTAAATAGTGCTGCTATGAACATTGGGATGCATGTATCTTTTCAAATAAGAGTTTTTGTCTTTTCGGGATATATGCCCAGGAGTGGGATTGCTGGTAACAATCATATGGTAACTCTATTTTCAGTTTTTGAAAGAACCTCCATACTGTTTTCCATAGTGGCTGCACCAATTTACATCCCTACCAACAGTGTAGGAGGGTTCCCTTTTCTCCACATCCTCTCTAGTATTTATTGTTTGTAGACTTTTTGATGATGGCTATTCTATTTTTTAAATTTTTTATTTCTTTTTTTATTATTTTTTGCTGCATTGGGTCTTCATTTTTGAACGTGGGCTTTCTCTAGTTGTGGCGAGCGGGGGCTACTCTTTGTTGCGGTGCACGGGCTTCTCATTGCAGTGGCTTCTCTTGTTGTGGAGCATGGGCTCTAGGCACGCAGGCTTCAGTAGTTGCAGCACGCAGGCTCAGTAGTTGTGACGCGTGGGCCTTAGAGCACATGAGCTTCAGTAGTTGCGGTGCGTGGGCTAAGTAGTTGTGGCACACAGGCTTAGTTGCTCTGCGGCATGTGGGATCTTCCCGGACCAGGGGTCGAACCCGTGTCCCCTGAATTGGCAGGCAGATTCTTCATCGCTGCACCACCAGGGAAGTCCTTGATGATCACCATTCTGACAGGTGTGAGGTGATAACTCATTTTAGTTTTGATTCGCATTTCTCTAATAATTAGTGAAGTTGACCATCTTTTCTTGTACCTGTTGGCCATCTGTATGTCTTCTTTGGGGAAGGTCTATTTAGGTCTTCTACCCATTTTTTGATTGGGTTATTTGTTTTTTTGACATTGAGTTGTATGAGCTGTTTGTATACTTTAGAAATTAATCCCTGGTGGGTCCATAGCTTGCCTTTTCATTTTGTTTAAGTTTCCTTTGCTGTGTAAAACTTATAAATTTAATTAGGTCCCATTTGTTTATTTTTGCTTTTATTTTTTTTGCCTTGGGATACTGATAAAGATCCAGATTTTAAAATTTAATTTTTAAATTGTTATTGTCTGTTTAAAAAATTCTTTTTTACTTAAACAAAATGTTTTTGGCTTTTTCCTCTGAATACTAAAAATTTTCTTTTTTCCCCAATCTTTCTAATAAATGCACTAATTACAAAATCCTTATCTTTATATATATGAACTCTAGACTAAGGACTCTAAGTGTTGCTTTGGCAGTCTTCTTTTAGGGTTTTATTTATAGTGTGCTCATTATCATTAATTTCTAGATAATTGTTGCATTTTTTTTTTCTAGGGCTGCAGTATCAAAGTACCACAAACTGGGTGGCTTAAACAACAGAAACTTATTGTCTGACAGTTCCAGAGGCTAGAATTCCAAAATCAAGGTGTTAGCAGGATTGATTCCTTTTGATTGATTCTCTGAGTGAAGGATCTGTTTTAGGTCTCTCTCACTGGCTTGTAAATGGCCATCTCCCTGTACCTCTTCACATAATCTTCCCTCTATGGATGTGTGTCTCCAAATTTCCCCTTTTTGTAAGGAATTTTGTTAGATTGGACGAGGTACCTACTCTATTCCAGTATTACTTCATCTTTGCTTAACTAATTACATCTACCATGATCCTATTTCCAAATAGGGTCACATTCTGAAATACTGGGGGTTAGGACTAAAACATATGAATTTGGGGGGAACACAATTCAACCTGTAACAGTTCTTAACCCTAAATAGTTTAGAAGAATATTCTTTAATTTCCAATGAGAAACACTTTTTGTCCTTTGTTTTTTTTGCCATTGTTTTTGGAATCAACAAATCACATTGTTTCTGTGTTCAGCAAGTGAAGTATGAATATTTATCCTTTTTGGAATTCATTGAAATTATTTATTATTTCTTCTTGAAAATTGAATTGGTATATATATATATATATGTGTGTGTATATATATATACTTTTAAATCACCATTATTTGATCCAGAAACGTTCATGTTTATTAAATCTTTTTGATGAATTGTTGTCAGGAAGTGAATATTTTCATTTTTCTAAAGAAAACTAGAACCTAGGTTAAAGGAGATTCCTTGGAAGTTAAAAGGGATTGAATAGCCAGAAGATCTCCTGAGAGATTTGAGACTTACCTCTAATGTGTTTACATTTCAAAGAGAGATGAAACCTGGGACAATCATTTATGTTCAGAAGAACTGTAAACCATTAGGGGGGAGAAGGATAGCATGTTTATAAACCCCTAGATTTATATTTCACGTTTCCTCCTCTGTAAAACAAGAACACTGTTTTTGTGTATGTGCTTAAGTAGCATTACTCCAGAAAGGGAAATAACCCGGGCATGAGGAACGAATGTTGTTCTTGCTGTAAGTAAATAATAAAAATCTGCCTTGATGTAGGAAATTCATGTTTTCATTCAGATTAATAAAAATATCCATTTAAAAATGTATCAGTTGTATGTTTTATAAATGCTATTGTGAAAAAATGAAATTCAATCAAGTAAATTTAAAGATCTAATTGGCTTTATTCAATGATTCATAAATTGGGCATTATCCCACCTAGCAAATAGAAAGGAGCTCCAAGAAGCTGTACAAATGGAAGACTTTTATAGGCAGAAATGGGTGAGGGACAATGAAAGAGCAGATTGTTTCAGGCAAGGTCACCTTCCTTTAGGGGACAAAAGAGATTTATCAGGTGGATTACCTCACTGGTGCTGACCAGAAAATTCCAGACTGACCGGTTCCTGGGGGAGGTTGAAACGGCAATTAGGTTACTTATTAAGTCTTGGTCTGGTGGTATGGGTTTAGCCCAAGTGACTCTGTTTGGGGCCTTTTTTTTTTTTTAATACCACTTTGTAGGGAGATTTCTTAGAATGAATAAGAGATCAAACAGGTTTTTAATATTCAAAAATTGAAATTCCATTTTCTTGGGAAAAAAAACTAGATGTTCTGAATATCCCTTTTCATAGTTTTATTCTCCTGTGTTGCCCTATTAAGCAGTTACCTGCTGATATATTTTATTAAATTTAGTTTTTTTCCCTTTTCATACTATCCTCTGCTACCAACTCTACATATATTTTGTCATAACTTATTAAAAGGCAAGTATATAAGTAGTTTTGGCTTTTGAATACTGAATGTCACTGCTTTAGATTCTGGTTTGACAAGGGAATCTACATCTGTTTTCTTTAATGCTACTTTTCTCTATGCTTAAGAGGTTGCAATATTTTAGATGAAGAGCAAATCCTTAATAAATGCTTTTCTATGGCAGGTCAGGATAACAGCCATTTCAGTATCCAAACTACTAACACAGTTTTGTCATCACTTTTAAGAGAAAGGGGAGCAAAATAAAAATCAATTACATGACTGAAACAACATGGGATAAACTCAGAGAGAATAATGAACTCCTTCCCTTAAAGGGTACTTTCTTAAAAAATAAAAATTACCTACAGAATTGGTTTGAAGACATTTAGAATGCTGCCATTTATATATGGAATCTAAGAAAAAAAATGTCATGAAGAGATTAGTGGTAGGACGGGAATAAAACACAGACCTACTAGAGCATGGACTTGAGGATATGGGGAGGGGGAAGGGTAAGCTGTGACAAAGTGAGAGAGTGGCATGGACATATATACACTACCAAAAACTGATTCACTTTGTTGTAAAGCAGAAACTAACACACCATTGTAAAACAGTTATACTCCAATAAAGATGTTAAAAAAAAAAAAAGTTCCATCTGAGGCTTCTGATTCTATATTGCCTAGAATAGCAAGTGCTACTATTATACAACACTACACATAGTGAAGTCAGTCACTGAGTTACACTCCAAGTTTCAGATCCTGCAGTGCAGTTTCCAAGAGCTGCTAATAGAAGACTTTCCAAACAAGTAGGAAGACTTTCTGAGAATGGAAAATGTTGGAGGTTAAAAGATTGACCATGACTTGTGCTTGTAGTTGATTGTAGTTTTATATTGAAATTCAACTATATCACCTAGAATAAATGAGAAATCATGAGGAATTAGTGAAATGGAAAGCCTCATATATTTCCCTAAGTATTTACTTGATTGAAGTATTAAGCATTGAAATCATGGAGACACATTTTATTACAAACTTGGTTATTATATACAACTAGAAATTTGACATTAACATGCTAAAGTTAGTTAGAAATTTTAGGTTAGGTCAGTAGACTGAGGTGGAAAAGAATATAGTTCTTTGAAATGAGACATAGTCTAGTCTCAGGGTTTTTTTTTTAATTAAAAATTTTTTAAAAAATCAATTAATTAATTATTTATTTTTTGCTGCATTGGGTCTTTGTTGCTGCGTGCAGTCTATCTCTAGTTGCGTCGAGCTGGGGCTGCTCTTCATTGCGGTGCATGGGCTTCTCATTGCAGTGGCTTCTCTTATTGTGGAGCACGGCCTCTAGGTGCACGAGCTTCAGTAGTTGTGGCACGCAGGCTCAGTAGTTGTGGCACATGGTCTTAGTTGCTCTGCGGCATGTGGGATCTTCCTAGACCAGGGATTGAACCCATGACCCCTGCATTGGCAGGTGGTTTCTTAACCACTGTGCCCCACCAGGGAAGTCCCTAGTCTCAGTTTTCTGAAGTGAGATACAATCCAATCTCTGCCACTTACTTATTCTGTGTCCTTGGACAAATCACTCAACCTTCCTAAACCTCAGTTCCTTCATCTTTAAAATGAGAATAATATCTGTATTTTCCTCGGGACATTTGTTAAGTTTAAATAAAGTAATACGTGTAGTTTATGTAGTCCAGTAGCTGGCACCTACTAAGCATTCAATTAATTAGCATTGTTATTACTAACCCTAAACTAGAAAATGAGTTATCCTAAAGATGTAACAGTCCTCTACAAGTTAGTCCATAAATATTTGTTATGGGCTAGGCATTGTTACAGGTGCTTGGGAGAAAGTGATAAGACAGACAGGATCCCTGTCTTCAATGAGTTTACATATTAGTGGATGTAAGGAAGTTGGATATAGAAAAACAGACAGTAAACATGTAAACTAATATAGAACAAAGTAAAACAATTTATATTATGAAAAACACATGGGTAAAGAAATAGAAAGGGACTGGAGTGGTGAGGACTGTCTTAAGAGGTAGCATTTCAATAGAGGACAGCAAGGAGAAGGGACAGTGAGTGCAAAGTAGTATGCTAATGAGCTTGTCATCACTTTAAGACCCATAAATGCCAGTTACTTGTAGCAGAGTAATATGGAAGGTGAGGGTGTCATGAAAGGTACATAATGAGCGGTAGGTGGGGCTGTATCATAGAAAATTTTGGAGACAATCACAGTTAAGGAATTTGGAACTTGTTGATTTTGTATAGGAAGTCACTGGAAGATTTTAAGCAAGAAGGTGACATGACCTGGATTACATTTTAGAAGTGTCTTCTAATTTTTCAGTTAGAGGCAACAGGATGAATTGAATGGGATGTATGAACAAAAGAGAGAAACACTAATGACCTTAGGGTTCATCTGTCTGTCTAAGCAAACAAAGAGATGGACTCATGTTTTCCTTCTTGACCAAATAGAATAGACTATTTAGACTATAAATAATGATATAGTAATGTGCAGACAGAGAAAAACAAACAAACAAAACTTCAAAACAAAAAAAGAAGGAACCAACCAAGTTATTATGAATTTAACATTTTAATTGCAGGAACACCACATTCTAAGAAACCATTGACATGTTTTGTTTGATACTTTCTCTCTTACTATTTTGAGTGACTTTCTCAGGCAAATGCATCTCCATTTATTGGCATTCTAGACAGCCTTCCCATCTCTTTGAAAAACAAAGAGGATGAAGGATATTTTTGGTTTATCTACACTGCTCAGGAAATGTTTGCCTTAGTTATTTGTGTAACATATGTGAAAAACTGTTTATAATGAAAAATGAGGAATGTGAAGTATATAGAAATATAACTTTATAGTGTTGAATTTTAGAAGATTATTATAAAATCTGTCAGCCTACCATTCAATAATGTTTTATCACATTTTTTATGAGCTTTCTCATAACTTAAAAAAAATTGAAAAGTAGCCTCCTTCCCCAACAAAACAAAATGAAAAACAAACTAAGGTAGGTTTCCTAAATTTAAATAGAAAGCCAGTAAACAAAAAGGCAGAAACTACAAAGTGCTGTATTTCCTTTGGCTGGAGTCAGAGGGATTTGAAGTATGAGAGGGAATCATCTCACCATTGTTGGAGGGTGGCCACATGAAAAGCAAGAGAAGAACTTCAGGCAAACTCAAGGAGCAAAAACTGCCCCCCTCTGCACCCGCATCTCCAGCAGACAGCCAGCCAGGAAACAGGGCCCCAGTGACACAAACACAAAGAACTGAATCTAGGGAACTTGGATGTGGATATATCTCCAGAGCCTCTAGCAAGGAAGGCAACCTCGCTGACATCTTGATTTTGGCTTTGTGAGACTTTAAACAGAGGACACAGTTAAATTACATTGTACTTGGATTTCTGATGAACAGAGCTGTGAGATAATAAATAGGTGTTGATTTAAACTGCTAAATTTGTGTAAATTTGTTATGGTAACAACAGAAAATTAATACAACTTGTTAAAAAAAGACAACAGGCCCAAAATGCAGTCATTCGTGCTAAGCCCCAGGTCAGCAAACCAAGACTTAATACCTAACCTGACTGCAATTTCAACCACTCTCAGGAATGTAATCTTAAACCAGTCCATCTGAAATTTCCTGGTCAGCACCAGTGATGTAATCCACCTGATAGACCCCTTCTCTCTCCCAAAGAAAGATGAGATAATCTGCTCATTCCTTGTCCCTACCCCCTTCTGCCTACAAAATCTCCCATTTTGTATAGCTCCTCAGAGCTCCTTTATATTTGCTAGATGGGATGCTGCCCGATTAATGAATTATTTAATAAAGCCATTTGATCTTTAAATTTACTCACTTGAATTTTGTTTTTTAACCAACTGATGAACAGGGAAGGTAAAGAGTAGGACACAAAAGAGGAAAGACAACCCTTAATATTTGTTTATATAAAATTACTGTCCATAATGTATACTCTGTGTGAAATGATTTGCCTTCTCTTTGTTTTTAAAAAGAGAATTTTGAAGTGAAGAAAAAAAATAATTATTTTCAGGGAAGAATTATGCTTTATTTCAAGATAGATAGGGTAATTTCACTTGGAAAGTTTTTTTTAAAAAAATCTTTTTTTAGCTATATTATTTCATTAAGTAAAGCTTAAAAGTAGTAAAACTAAAAGATTCTTAGATTCCAAAGGAATATTGCACATTGTTTTTTGATCTTTGAAGATTATGTGATTTTTATCTGAGCAAATAGAAGAGATTTCTGGAATATTTCATCTACATTATTTTGTATGACCCTGGGCAAGTCACTTAACCTCCCTGTGACATATCTTCCTAGTGTGAATGTTAATGGAACCTACCTCATAAAGTTATCGTAAGTGTTAAATGAGTAGGGAATCAGGGGTTAGAATTATAGACTAACAGGAACAAAGTTTTGTATTGTTTTATCTAAAGGTATTTCTGTATGAAAGGTGGGCTATTAGATATAAATGCAGAGCTACAGATACATATCCCTAAAAACTACTTGCATGAGAAAAACTCATTTGTTTGATTATTTGTAGCTACTATTTCAGATAAATGACCTTTTATATCCTCTCCTGCTCTGTTAGCCCATTGCATCTTAGACATCCTTATTTTCTCTATTTCCCATTGTTGTGATAAATTATTAACCTTCACAAAGCTGCTCTGTTGCAAAACAACCAACAGAAGTCCATAAATAAAAATATTGTATCCCCTAGTTTTATTGTATTACAGGAGAAATGCCTACATTGAAATAAACTACCCTGTAAACTGGGGTGCAAGAGCTATATTGTATTCAGCTTGAAAAGATGTTGACAGCAGTTCCTGGGGCATATAACAAGTACTTAACAGATGCTCAATAAATATAAAATATTTCGCCTCCTTGACATTAAAATTCATTGTTATCAAGAGAATTTAACTTTCTTGTTAGATTTTTCTGTTTCCTCTTCCTGGCTTTAACTATCTAAAGCTAGGTACAATTTATTGGCTCTTGATCATGCTTCTCTGAATTCTGAATACTTCTCCTATTAACTAACTCTATTATAAAATACCCAAGCTGTTTTCCAGCTATATGCTTTTCTTGTGGCCTTGAAATAGCTTTCCTAACCTTGAGCATTCCCTGCTTTGCAATTTTTTTGCTAGGATGAGAGAGCTCTTCCTCTTTCCTAAGATAGTTCATGATCTGCTTGAACTTCTAGCCTCTGCTCTAATATCAGATCTGTCATTAGTCTTATAATGATCTTTTCCCCATTAGAGAAGACAGAATTTCACTAATTCCTTCCTTTCATCTAAGAGTGAATTTATCAGAGGGGAAAATAGAAGAGAAATAAAGAGATGTGATGTTATCAACATCACTGTCTATTTGAAGAGATACTACCTGAGTTAATTGTCTTCTCAATATGACTCATAGATGGACAGCTGTGTCAAGAAGTTCTTTATAACACTAAGAAGTGTCTCTCAAAGTACTTAATGCACTTCCTTCTGACGAACAGGGGAAATTGAAACAGTTGACCCTAGTACCTCCAGATAATTACCATCCACATCTCTGTGATTCAGCAACTTTGAATTGCTAAGGGAGTGCTAAATTACCAGTGTTATGCAGCTGCCCTACCTACTGATTTCATAGCAAGGTAATGTGTAACCTCAGTTATTGCAAGTAATCTTCTGCATCTATAAAGTGAGTTAGAGTGCTGCATAGAACAGCAAGTTCTAATTACAGTTATAGTTCATTAAAGTGAGCTCTGTTCCTCACTTAAATCAATCGGGCTGCACAAACAGATGCCATTTATGATGTATATGTTTTCTTTTTATTTTTTTCCATACATCTTTCTTGGGGAGTTAAGTAAAGGTATCCTTTAAACTTAGTATTGAGTTTCTCAGCAGTAGAAGCTGGGCCACTACTCACCAAAATAATGTCACCAGATTCTTTACATCAAATGCCTCATTACTTTTGATAACTTTGTCCTTATGATAACAGTCCTGAACTCATTATTTACCTGTGTTCCTTGTTTCTTTTCTAAGACCAAGGAAAAGTAAATAGCAATGGCCCAGTGAGACAGAGATGACTAAGTGAACTGGTAGAATTACCCCTGGCCTGGCCAGAGTTTGAGCTGAGTCATCCAGATGGAGACTATTGATATTTTCCAGGCTCTCTTGTATCCCAGTGTGCTTT
The DNA here is from genome assembly GCF_002837175.3 of Physeter macrocephalus. Lineage (NCBI taxonomy): Eukaryota > Metazoa > Chordata > Mammalia > Artiodactyla > Physeteridae > Physeter > Physeter macrocephalus. The sequence goes on from NC_041214.2 coordinate 120,775,219, forward strand.
ATTGGGTTAAGCCAATGGAAAGTGAGCAAAAACCAATGTGACCATTTTCAGTTCTTGGTCTTAAGATATTGGTCATGTGCTCTTCCACCTCTTTCTGCAGGCCAGAATAAAGATGTGGCAGTCTCCCATTACTCTACACTTCAAGTAAGATCACACCTTGCTTGGCAGAGTAATAAGATGAAGGAAACTGAGTTTCTACAGGACAGAATATAGGCCTCCCCAGCAGCATGAACTCTTAACCTTGAGACTAGTTATGAGAAATAAATAAATTTCTATCTTTTAATTGAGCCATTGTTGCTTGGGGGTATCTTTGTTATAGCGACTTACGATTTACCTTCACCTATACAGGCTGTTTTTCAGTTGCTACCTTGAATAATAACTTCAGTTTAGTTCTGTAAAAACTGTACTTGATTTAGAGGTAGGATGTAATTGTTGGTTAACACAACACTGGACTGAGACCCAGGAGAATATGGCTCAAGTCCGGGTCTGCAACCAGTGTAAACTTGAGCAAATTATTTAGCTTATCTTATTCATGACAATTATCACTATCAAATAATATCCTGAGCATTTACTTGTTTGTTTATTTATTGTCCTTTTCCCTCCCAAAATATAAGCTGCACAAATACAATTAATTTAAATACTTTTTAAAACAAATCACTTATCTCTGGTACATAGAACAGGCTTTGAATAGTACATATGCAATAAATATTTGTTGAATTAGTTAGTTGAAATTTTCTGGGCCTCTCTATAAAATATAAAAATTGGATAAAATAATCTCTAAGGACCTTTCTAATTCTAACATTTTATGACAATTAGTTTTAATAAAAATATGAAAATTCTACCACTCATTATGGCTTTATTAGTATCAAAATAAATTATGAATTTACATTAACATTCAGCAAATAGCTAATATGAAATAGGCACTTAACAAAGCCCTGGGAATAAGAAGGCCTGGAGGATAACACTGTTGGGCTTAAGGGGATGGGTGGAATTAGGGAAAGGTGGTGATAGATTATGAAATAATTACCCCTCACTTGGAATTAAGATACTATATTATGAAATAATTATCCCTCACTTGGAATTAAGATGCAATGTACTATGATAAAATATGACAAGTTATTAGAGACATGTAAAAAGTGCTGTGAGAACTCAACGTAGAAGTGGAACTTTTTTGCCCTCAGGAAATAGAATGAGAAAGAGTATAGATATTTAAGCTACCCTATGCCTTGGAAGAATTCCCTAGACAAAGACATTGAGAAAGTCATTTTGGGCAGAGAGAATAATATGAATGAAGTATACTCCAAAAATAACAAGTAATTTGTTTGGCTAGGGTGCATGTTGAAAAGAGTAGAAAAATATGTATAGAGTTGAGGAACATATTTTGATGACAAAGAAATCTGACTTCATTTTGTACCAGCCTGTTTCTCCCTCACCCCCAGGGAAATGGCATGATAAATATTTTAGAAAAATGACTGTGGCAGCAGTGGTTCTGTAAGTGGGAGAAGGAAAGCAGAAGGGGTGACAGAGATACTTGGGGGTGTGAAAAGGGGTGATGTAGGGAACTAGTTAGGCGGTGGTGGTCAATGAAAAGCAAATTATCACATACATAAAACTGGTCATAAGTTGATCATATTCTTGAAAATAGTCTACAGAACTTTTGTCACATTCTACAAGGTTAAGCCATGGAGTGTTTAACTTCCAAATATTAGACACTCAGATTCATTCTACATTGATATTGCTGCATGACCTTAAGCAAGTACCCTGGGTCTGATCAGATATACATATGAGAGGGTTTATATTAAGTAAGTCACTTATTCCTTTCTAAAATGTAATTTTTAATATTGGATTGGTTCTCTCCTGCCTTGAGATTCCATAATATTATGTAATCCCCAAATTTAATAAAACTGTTTTCCCAACAATTGTATTGAACTGTATATTTGAAATTTGGCATATAGGATTGGAAAATGTGCTCTATTTAGTAACATATTGGTACATACTAGCATAATCTCAATTAAAATCTTTAAAAAGTAATTTAAATATATTAACCACTGGAACATGGAAGCAACCTTAGTGTCCATTGACAGATGAATAGGTAAAGAAGATGAGGCACATATATACAATGGATATTACTCAGCCATAAAAAGAAACGAAATTGAGTTATTTGTAGTGAGGTGGATGGACCTAGAGTCTGTCATACAGAGTGAAGTAAGTCAGAAAGAGAAAAACAAATACCGTATGCTAACACATATATATGGAATCTAAGAAAAAAAAAACCACGTCATTGGTCATGAAGAACCTAGGGGCAAGACAGGACTAAAGATGCAGACCTACTAGAGAATGGACTTGAGGATATGGGGAGGGGGAAGGGTAAGCTGTGACAAAGTGAGAGAGTGGCATGGACATATATACACTACCAAACGTAAAATAGATAGCTAGTGGGAAGCAGCCGCATAGCACAGGGAGATCAGCTCCGTGGTTTGTGACCACCTAGAGGGGTGGGATAGGGAGGGTGGGAGGGAGATGCAAGAGGGAGGAGATATGGGGATATATGTATATGTATAGCTGATTCACTTTGTTATAAAGCAGAAACTAACGCACTATTGTAAAACAATTACACTCCAATAAAGATGTTAAAAAATAATAAATAAATAAATAAATAAATAAATAAATAAATATTAACCACTGGAGTAAGTAGGAATGAGAATAGGTGACATATTATTTTATTAAAATATTTTCCTTTTGTGTTTTTTTCCTCTTTCCCTTAATCTACCTAGGTTTTAATCATAGAGGGAAATTTGTCCCAGAAACTTTTATTTTTCATCCAACGTGTCTAGACATGTCAAGAAACCTCAGAGAAAAATTGATTATTTGAGGAAGGCAGGATGAGAACAGGCTGTTTTAATTTCTTCTGATCTTTTTCTCTAGACACCTAGATAGGCAGAGAAAGGTTGCAGAATTCTTATGAAGAGATGACTGCGGTGAAGTATCTTCCCATAGAGGGAAGAATAATAATATGAAGCAACTGCTATTGGTACATGGAAAACCAGAAACTTAGCAAAGTCATGATTTTTCCAAAGCAAGAGAGGACTAGAGCTTAGGACTAATTCTTCCTTTAGAAATCTGTATTGTTTTAAATTTCTCTCACCGGGTCTGGAGATTTGGAGAAAGTAGGAAGGGATTCCAATCTTCTGTATACTTAAAGGTGCTGAAATCTATCTAAGGGATTGGTATAGAAAAATTCAATATTTCTCCATTGTCTGTTTTATAAAATGTATCACAGTAAACAATATTTTTCCACCTTATGAACATTGTTTCTCTGAAGCTTAGGAGGAAAAATCCATTGCTTTTGAAATGAGACGATTTTTTAAAAACTAAGGACAAGTTGTGTTAGCAACACTCTGCTGCTAATGGAAGGGTTGGTATTAAAATGATGACTTTCTCAAAAAATCACTTGGTCAGTAACAATTTTCAAGGGTCTTAACGGAAAAAGTGAAGAGCAGATATTTTAATGTTATAAAGAAAGATTAAGCTTTTATATTTTGAGCATTTTGAGCACTCAGAAAGAGATACTAGGGTAATAGATGATTTTTTTTATCCTAATAATTTTAAAACACAAGAATCACAGAAGTGTGATAATGTTTACATACTTTGTCACTAGCCTAAGCCTACGTAAATCTCTTCTATGGTTTCCCTATCAAGTGTTTTTCCGCCTGTGCATAAATAACTGGTGATTAGTGACACGGCCTCATTGAATTGTCAAATGCAGAGTCGTAGAAGCTTTTGTTTATTTTAGTCCACAGTATGCCTTCTGCTAATTACACGTAGGTCTTTTTTTTTTTTTTTTTTTTTTTGTGGCATGTGGGCCTACCTCCGCTGTGGCCTCTCCCGCTGCGGAGCACAGGCTCCGGACGCGCAGGCCCAGCGGCCATGGCCCACGGGCCCAGCCGCTCCGTGGCATGTGGGATCCTCCCAGACCGGGGCGCAAACCCGGTTCCCCTGCATCGGCAGGCAGACGCGCAACCACCGCGCCACCAGGGAAGCCCTTTTTTTTGGCATTTTGATCACACAGTGTAGTTCTCTTTCCACTTTTCTTTCAACTTTTCTGCATGTGGTTTGGTTGGTTACTCCCCGCTGGATTCGTTTTGTTTGGTTACTGTTATCTAACACAATGATGTGTGTTTACTAACATGGTGAAGTCTCTTTTAGAACTTAATGTAATACTGTAAGTTTGATTTGGTAAGTAATGTATTGAGCAGAATGATTACCTCCTCAATTCTAGACATTTCTATTAATACAGACTAAAACCAAATTCACCTTTATAGAGGTTATATATGGACATTTACGTATCTTTCATTCACTTAAAAACTAACAAGTTTTCTCAATTTTTTTTTTTTTTTTTTTTTTTTTGTGGTACACGGGCTTCTCACCGCTGTGGCCTCTCCCGTTGCGGAGCGCAGGCTCCGTATGCGCAGGCTCAGCGGCCATGGCTCACGGGCCCAGCCGCTCCGCGGCATGTGGGATCCTCCCAGACCGGGTCACGAACCCGCGTCCCCTGCATCGGCAGGCGGACTCTCAACCACTGCGCCACCAGGGAAGCCCTCATTAATATTTATAAACCGGCTCCCTCCCCTTCCTCCACCTAATTCCCTCTGATACTTATATAGTTGTTTGGGAGACCTCACAGTAGGGCCTTATTCCACTATTATATTTTACCCTTGTCACAGTATGTCTTCTCATCTTTCTGAAATTATGTAAACTGGAATGTAACACTTCAAAATTCAAGATCCCTTTTCATCACATCACTAGTTGTAGTCATTTTTAAATTTAAGGTAGAAGATACTAAAATGTCACTTGAAAATAATTCTGTCTGGGATATAAATCGAAAGAAATGGCAAAGGATTTAGAGACACTTTTAAAGAAAATCGGTAATAACGCTTCTTGGAGCTTTGCTAAGTTGTAAAGATCATCCACTGTGCTAATAATAGTGGGAAATACAGTGTGTGGGTAGTTAATGTTAGACCACTCAAATACCCTTTAGAAAGCTTCAAATATAAGAAAAGCCTGAAAGAAATGGACGAAAGGGAAAAAGTATGTAATTGTTGTTAGCCTAATGGGAGATGCTTATTTGAATCTTTACCCTAGGAAACTAACTAAATTACTGTCATAGAAGCAATTATGTTTTGTGCTTTCATCTTTGCACATGTTCCCTCCTGAAATAACTGCATCCATCACACAGCTGGGATTGGGATGGTAACCCAGTTTCCGTCCCGATTTCATACAGAGCCTCTTTTCTGACATAGGCACATTCGGGAAATACTCAAAAGGTGTTTGACTCACAGGAGAACTAAAAATTCATACGCTCTAGTTACACAATTAGTTAATAAGCCTATGAGTAAACAGCCTTGCTTAAATATAAAAAAGTGTGCTTTGAAGTGTCTTGTCTGTGTCATGCATCTCATGAAAAGTCAAAAAAATTGCAAAATTTAGAGCTGAAAGAAACATTATTTTGCCTTTGCATCATATGGTTGTGATTGGGGATCACCAAGGGAATTCATGTGCGTTGGAATCCCCTGGTGTTTTAAAACATACCAGTTCCCAGGCTTTTCCCCAAACCAATTAAATCACACTTTCCAGGGCAGTGGGTGTCATCTTTGAAGAGGGAGCTTTTAAAAATCCTGATGCCAGGAACACATTTCAAACCAATTAAACAAATTAAATCAGAATCTCTGAAGGATGGGGTCTAGATATCACAATTTTTAAAGTCTGCCAGATGATTCCAATGTCCAGACAAATCTGAGAACCAGGTGTAGGTCCCAGATATTTGACTGTTTAAAAAGCTCTCCAGAGCATACTAAATTCAGGTCATTTTGTGAATCACTGATTTAAAGAATAACTACCCCGAACAATTGTACAACCTCAGGCACCTAGATAGCCTTAAGAAGGACTAGGAAGTCTCATTTCTGGGTCCAATGTTCTTCCTCCTCCATTGACTTACCTAACACAATTTCTAAATTCTACCAATATTCTTTTTTTTTTTTTTCCTCTCTTTTTTTTTGTTCGTGCTGCATGGCGTGTGGGATCTTAGCTCCCCCACCAGGGATGAACCTGCACCCCCTGCAGTGGAAGTGTAGATTCTTAACCACTGGACCTCCAGGGAAGTCCCTCTACCAATATTCTAAAATATCTGGTGCCAATAGTTTTAGACCATTAAAGTAGAAGACCTGAGAGTACTTACTAAGCCTTTGACAATATTTTTTAAAAATCTGAGGAAGGCACGTGAGGGTGATTCAAATACTGCTGAATGAGTGGAATTGTGAGTGTGCCTATAGGCAGGGGAGGTCTCTGGGGCTTTGCTGTCAGCATTGCACTGTGGAGAGTCATCTGCTGGTTCATTCATGTATCTCACATTCCTATCACATCAGTGTGGCTCATCCCAAATTACACAATATATGAAAAGACAGATTTACCAAAAGTGACAGAGAGAGAAAGTCATTTACTTCCAAAGGTAGTCTTTTGTAATGTGGTAGTATATTTGTTTTGTAGGGCTGCCATAACAAGGTACCACAAACTGGTGGCTTAAACAACAGAAATTTATTTTTTCATAGCCCTAGGGAGGCTGGAAATCTGAGGTGTTGTCAAGGTGCTGAGGTCTCTCTCTTTGGCTTGTAGTTGGACACCTTCTCCCTGTATCTTCACATGGTCTTTCCTCTGTGCATGTACATGTCTTGTGTCCTGATTTCTTACAGCGACACAAATCAGATTGCGCTAAGGCTCACCCTAACAACCTCACTTTAACTACACAATGTATAAGAGTTACAGTTGATATAGGGTTTAAAGACCCTATCTCCAAACACAGTCCCATTCTGTGGTACAGGAGGTTAGTATTTCAAAGTATGAATTTGGGGAGGAAGACAGTTCTGCCCATAATAGGTGGAAAGAACATTATTCAAGCACGCTTGAATGTCTGCTGTTTAAAACACAGAGAGGACACTGCAATTAGCTACATCTGAAGTGTACATTTTGATCACAGAATGATAAAAAAAAACCCGAGAACTTCAAGGTTAGGGGCCTTACTAACATAAGATAATTGTGTCATCTTTCTGTATGAAAAGTGGTACTCACACAAATATGTATCAAAATATAAGTCTAGATAATTGTCAATTCACATGTACCCTGACACTTGAAGGTTTTCTTCGAATGTTTTTGACTATAGTAGCCTCTTCATTCTATGTGAATGCTCAACAGTTCTAACTCAATAGCCCAAACTAAACAAAGCAAAAATTTTGACTGAGAAGTTTTTTATGATTGTTTTTTATTAACATGATTCATGTATGTTTGTTGCATACACATGCATGAGCTTTCTCAGCATTCTGACATTAGAAACTATAGAAAAACATGGATGATTCAAGGAGGTTGATGGCCAGCACTGAGATAAGTGAAAAATCTCGGTGTGATTTTTATAAACTAGAGCTGGCGAGGGCCTCACACAATTTCAAAACCATGACATATGGTAAAGTGCTTTGTGTTTTTCATAAGTTTTGAACTACAACACATAGCAGTATTATATATTAGAAAATAATTTTAAAATCTTTTAAAATGTATTCTTTGATAAAATTTTAAGGTATCTTTCTATTTTTTTAAAATTGAGGTCCAATTTATTTGCAACAAAAAGTACTGGCTGTAAGAGTACAATTGTAACAAATGTTTACACCGAAGTAACCATGGCTCTACAAAGATACAGAATATTCATCCTAGAGAGCTTTTCATGTCCTTTTCAAGTGAATTGCATTGAATCATATTTTCTCCCATTTCCAATAAAATTTTCCTCATTCTTTCCAGCCTTTACTAACACTCTCTTCAAGACCTTTCTGCCTTCTGTCTGCTACCCAGTGTCAAAACCCCTTGACACGTCTTAGTTTTCTTACATATCAGAATCACACGTGTAGTAATGATTTTAACTTAACCACTATATAGAGTTTTGCCTGTTTTTTTTTTAAACTACCTATTAATGGAATGATGCAGTATGAATGCTATAGTGACTGGCTTCTTTTGCTCAAAGTATGTGAGATTCATCCAATTTTTTCACATGTATCATTTTTGCTCTTTTATTACAGTATAGTATTCTACTGTATAACCTCAATTATTCATTCTTATGATGAACATTTAGTGTGTTTCTAGCTTGGGGCTGTTATAGTTTCTATGAAGACTTTGTGACTTGTTTTTTGGTAAAATTGTGCCCTTATTTCTCTTGGAGATATACTTAAGAGTGCAATTGCTGGGTCATAGGTAGCCATATGTTTAATTTGGATAGCTACTAAAAGATAGTTTTCCAAAGTGGCTGAACCTATTTTCATTCCCACCAGCAATGTATAAGAGTTACAGTTGATTCACATCTAATTGCCCATATAGCCACATCAGAAGCCCGGCCATTGGGTTTTAAACTGAAAAATATGTGGTGCTTGAACAAATTCAAGATTTGATGAGTAAAGCATGAATCGAGTCCTTTTAGGTAGAAGTAACAAAATATTCTTCAGGTATTCTGCCATATTTAAATTGTGCTCTTTTCTCTTTTTGCTTATAATCACTGAATTTCTCTTATGAAAATTTTCAGTAATATGATGATACAGTAGTTTGTGACTCTTATCCCAGTACATATGCCAGACCAGACTGTTTTATTAAAATGGTCTTAAGAGTCACATTCATTAACCCCCTCTCTTTATAGACCATATAAATATAAACTAATAATGTATATTTTAAAATAATAGGGATTTAAATGTATATATTGTTTTTCAACAAACTTTTATACACAAATTTAATTTAAACTTAACAATGCCCCTGAAGATGATATTATTTTCTTCTGGCATAAAAGGAAACAAAAAACCCCCAGATTTTATAGAGATTTAAGTTGCTAAAGTTCATAGCAATTTAATAACATATGCGGAACTTAAATCTATCTTTTGTGGCTATAGATCCAAAGCTCTCTTATCTCTCTGTAAACAATAAGCATATATTTAAAGCATGAATTCAATTATTTTCAAAGCAGAAAGGGTAATTGCAGGATTTAAATAAATCATACTTTTGACTGTACATTAAATATTTATATATATTGTAGAATATAGCTTTACTCTTAAAATAAGATCCTTGTATCAATTTAATATTATATTCTAAAACTCATTGTTTGAAATGCAATGGATTTGTTTATAGTAACCCTAGCATCTTATGAGAATAATTTTTTTTAATTGATATTTTTAAACTGAAAGAATATTTCACATATATTTTTATTCCACTTTGGTTGTCAATAACCTATATTGCAGACATCAGGATAACTCCTCAATCTGGTGCTCTATGGTTTTAGGCATGCTCTTTAGTACCTTTGAAAGAATAACGAAGCATTTAGAGGAAATTTCTTCCTGTTATTATACTAAATTGCTTTGTCTTGCTAGAATGCTCACTTGGTCTGTAGAAAGAATTCTACACTAGAAAATTTACTGTTTTTCTTTTTTAAGCTTAGATACACCAAACCAATGTTATATGCTATTTGAATTTTTTTTCACAATCATCTACGAAAATATATAAGCCTAACATCATTGAGGCAAGAAAAATGATTTATTTAATTTATTTGATGTATTTTAGGTTTCACAAGGCATCCTGTCAAAGTAGACTGTCAGTCAGAAACTTTAGGTTACAGGCTTATATCTGAAGCTGAAAAATCATCCCAAATCTCATTTTTTCAACTGCAAAATAAGAGATTTACACTAAATGAAGCTCAAAGACCCTTAAAGCTCTAAAAATATATGTACTCATTTTATGTATAGTTTTCTTTGGTTTTTTAAATCATCATGACTCTGCCTACTATTGCAGCTCTTGTTTTGAAACAAAGGTTTTATTTTTTTTTCCTTTTCTAAATGAGAGGAAAATACCTCTTGCCAGATTATGTAATGCTCATTTGATTAAAAGCTGATGCTGGGACTATATATTATGATATTAATATGAGAGTCTTTGTTTCAGGTTCTTCTGGGCGGAGACATTATGTTGCTTTTGGATAGAATGCTATTCTTGCAGAAAGCTTGCTAGAACCCTCCCCTTTTGAAGAACAGGCCTTTATAGCTCTCCAGTCTTTTCAATTCTTCTAATTACATTCAATGAGATTTTCATTTCATATCTCAATTAACTTGTATATTTGAATAGTATACCTTGTTAAGATAATTTCACAAAAATAAGCTTTATTGAGAGTTTATTCATTTAGTATATTTTAGAATTCATTAAAATTTTCCATCATAGTTGAACCTCATAAGCAATCGCTGGCATGTAGTGAGGATTCAAAATTGGTTTTTTAGTTGAATTGACCTCAGGTGAATTACCAAGAAATAAGGTGTTCCAAGTAAATGGAACCTAATCACTTTATAAAACTTAAAAAAATTTCATTATTATACAAAGAATACAATTCCTTCTGATATATAATTGCTTTGTTTCTGAATTCTTTAAGATTGTATTGAAAAGAGTTGACTGCCTCCCTCTCCATACCCAAGAAGAGTATCACCATTTTGATCACAAAGTATTGCCCTGTGCTTAGTAAGGTTTTCTAAATGATATATTCTATCATAAAATGTAGAGATGAGTCTACATTTTATAATACCCCAGCCTTTATTCTGTGTCCATTTTTTCACATTTGATCCTTTGAATCTTAGATAGCTAGGAGAGCTAAGAAGTAGCTAAACTCAGTAGGATAATGCATTAAGAAAGTGGTTTTTTGACCATGTAAACCTGTACTTTCTATTTCACAAAATCTCTAAAACCAATTTTATTTGCTTCAGTGGTCTTCTTTGTATGTTGGTTCCTGACTGTGTTCTATGTAGTTTATGTCATACATTTTCTTCAGATTAGTGGCATATTGCTACATTTTTAATAGTTATTTAATGTTCTTTGAGAGAGGAAGGGATAAAGAAGGTGTAGTACATATATACAACGGAATATTAGCCATAAAAAGGAACAAAATAATGCCATTTGCAGCAATAATGATGGACCTAGAGATTATCATACTAAGTGAAGTACGTCAGAGAAAGACAAATATCATATGATATTGCTATGCAGAATCTAACTTAAAAATGTTATAAATGAACTTATTTACAAAACAGATACAGACTCACAGATTTTGAAAACAAACTTATGGTTACCAAAGGGGAAACTTGTGGGGGAGGGATAAATTAGGAGCTTGGGATTAACATACACACACTACTATATATAAAATAGGTAACCAACAAGTACCTCCTGTGTAGCACAGGGAACGCTACTCAATATTCTGTAATAACGTATATGGGAAAAGAATCTGAAGAAGAATGAATATATGTATAACTGAATCACTATGCTGTATACTTGAAACTAACACAACCTTGTAAATCAACTATACTTCTATAAACTTTTAAAAAATAGTTATTTAAGACAAGTAACATAAAAAAAGGCTAGGTTATGTGTTACTGTGTGTATGGTAAAGTATTAGGACTGTTTTTGTCCCACAGAATTTTAGGTTGTGAAATATTTTAAATATAAAGAGAAGTGGAGAGTACAACATTATCAACGATTTTATCTACCACTCAGCTCTATCAGATCAATTTTTCATTCTGTCTATGTAGTTTTTTTATAAAAGAAATAACACTTTACAGATATAATGGAAGTTGGTTTCCATTTCTAGTCAAATTATTTTTAAAAGATGTGTTACTCTTGGGGTTGATTTCTACCCTTTGCCTTGTTTTATTTTGTTGAAACTAGAATTTTTTTTGTTCATTCCTCTATTTAAGCAAGAAATATGTAAGTATCCAATAGGTACCCTGCAGCACTGTGAAAGATATGAGGAAGAATAATAATGCTTCCTGTCCTTAAAAATTAAACTTGAGAGTTAGGGATGGGGTGAGGTCAGAAAAGAAAAATCACAAATCACTGTCATACAATGATGATAACAAGTGGCATAAATATAGTCAAATGAGCTATGGGTTTGAGACAAGAGATAGAATATCTGACTAGAAAGATCAGCTGATGCTTTGAGAAAGAGATGCCATTTAAATTGAAACAAAGTTTGAATTTTGTTTTCTTGAGATAGTTTTATGTTTTTCACCTATCGCTTGGTGAAAGATGAATTAAATCAAATGGTGGTTCCTATGTATTTCAGCTGGAGTTTATCTCATTGAAAGTATTATAAAGTAGAGTCATTTGTTATCAATAAATGGTAGCCTTCAAGTGACCTTTTAACAACCTAATCAGGGATGTTACTGCCATGGTTGGAGCTGACATTTCTGAAAGGAAAGACTTGGAAGAACTTTTACTGGGGTGAATTAGGCAATGTCATATAGTGGGGACTGCAGGAGTTTCAGGTTACTAGTCTTCTCTTCTTGCCTATGTGACTAAATAGCTATCAGGAAATGTCTCTTTTCTTCCTTTTGCCTCACTCATCTCATCTGAGGAAGTTGGACACAATTTAAGTTCTCCCCTGTCTTAAATTCCATAGCTATTATGTTCTGACCAGTTGGTGCCATCTGCTATTTTTCTTTGGTACACATTTTTCTTAATCCTTATTCTATAGACATAATTCAAATAATATAATCTTTGTACTGCACTGGAGTAAAACTGAAAGAATTGCCTAATTTTTATTTGAAAATATTTACATTGAATTGGGCTTTGAATTTTCAGAATGGATGTTTATGTGTACAAGAGTTTAGAAATAGTCATGCTCATTTCTAAAGTAACAAGTTGTTATATTTCAGATTCAAAATTTATAAATATAAACAGTTTTATTGTCTGGCAGGATGCCTATCTTGATTTCTTGCTTTTGTGGGGCATTTATCTCTTTGTCATAAAAGGCGAGTGTTTCACAGGTAAGAATTGTTGTTGCAGGCAGTATAGTTACATTTAGATCAGTTTTACTATTTTAACTAACGACCTATCTGTATCAACATTTTCTGAAGCTAAGGAATATCTTACAGGTCGTTATGCGACATGCAGGGATTAAATGGTTCATCTAAGTTAACTCAATGATACTCAGTGATAAAGAACAGACTAGAATTCTGTTCTCCTAACTCACAATACGTTGGCTTTGTTTTTTTACTAGTGTGGCAAGTAACAGTATTTGGCAATTTTGAAAAAAAATAAGTTACAAATAACTAAATCAAAAGTGGTTTGATTTTTGGAGGTTTTGTTTTTCCCCCTAAGATATCAAGACAAACTGAGGTTGAAACTTGATTGAGTAGATTACTAAATCATCAAGAAAATTTGGTCATATAAAAATATAATAGTTTATAACAACAATTTACTCTTTAAAGTACCTTTTATCATAAAAGTGTTCACACATGAAAAAATATGACCATCTAGAGTACAGGATTATTTGAAACTTGTTCAAGTAAATTAATTAAAAATTACACCACTCTTTAAAATATATTTCAGTGTAAGGCATAGTGACACTTGAGAAAAAGAAAAACCCAAAACTAGAGTTCTTGAAGAGACATTAGACTACCCTTTACTAGAATAAAAAAGTAGATGATAATATGGTATGTTTCCAGATAAAATTTATCTCAGTGTTACATACTGATACTTTTGTTTACAGCTATGGATATTTAATGTGAAGGCTAAAATTATCACCTTCAAAAAAGGGAGAAACAAACAGAAATGTATAATGATTTATACTTCTACACTAGATTTTGCTAATTAAAGATTAGCTAAGATTTAAAGATTTTAAAATAATCTTTTTAATTGAAATATACAAGAAAAAAGTACAAGTAGCGTAAGTGTGCAGATTGATGCTTTTTTTTTTTTTTTTTTTGCGGTACACGGGCCTCTCACTGTTGTGGCCTCTCCCGTTGCGGAGCACAGGCTCCAGACGCACAGGCTCAGCGGCCATGGCTCACGGGCCCAGCCGCTCCGCGGCATGTGGGATCTTCCCGGACCGGGGCACGAACCCATGTCCCCTGCATCGGCAGGCGACTCTCAACCACTGTGCCACCAGGGAAACCCAGATTGATGCATTTTTATAAATTGAAGACACCCATGTGGACACCAACCAGATCAAAATAAATAACATTATTAACACCCCAGAAGACTCCTAGTTATCATTCCCATTTCCAAAGTTAACCACTATTCTGACTTCTATCACCATACATTCTTTTTGCCTGTTAGGAACCTTAAACAAATGGTATCATATGTATGTATATTTTTGAGGCTGGCTTTTTACTCAATATTATATCACCAAGATTTGTCCATATTGATGAATATATCAGCAGTTCTTTATATTGCTGTGGACTATTCCATGTATAAATATAATAACATTCATTTTTCCACATTACTGTTGATGGACTTTTTGTTTGTTTCAAGTTTTATCTAGAATTACTTTGTGTCATTTAGTCAACTTTTAGACTTTTAAAATAGTGCTAGTATGAAAATTCTTATACATGTCTATTGACGCACAAATGTACATCTCTATCTAGCTATCTAACATATTTATATATTCTAGGAGTGGAATTTATAGCATATGTGGTATATATATATATATATATATATATATATATATATATATTCTGATTTCATGGATACTGGCAAATGTTGATTTTACTCCTAGGGTACACTCTTGCTAGAAGTGGTTAAATTTTAGTCATTCTAGTAGATTTGTATTGGTGTCTCTTTAATTTGTGTTTCTCTAATGATTATGATATTGAACAACTTTTCATGTGCTTCTCATTCATATTTCTTCTTGTCAAATTGGAGTTTTTGTCTTAATGTTGGTATATTAGAGTTCTTTAGATATCCTGGATACAGATACGTGTTTTGTAATACTGCCATTTTGTGGCTTGTCTTTTTTATTTTTGTAACAATGTTTTTGAAGAGCAGAGGTTTTAAATTTTTATGAAGTCCAATTTATGACTTTTATACTTTTTGAGATGCTTTTTGAGATCTAAGTCATTTTTGCCTAAAACAAGATTACAAAGATTTTTTTCTCTCATTTCAGAAGCTTTTTGGTTTATATATTAATTATCTGCTACCATTTGGAGGTTTTTTTTTAATATATCATACAAGGTAAAAAATGAGGTTCTTTTTTTGTATATAAATGTTCATTTGTTTTCAGCACTATTTATTGGAGAGACTATCCTCTTCCTATTCAATTATCTAGGTACTTTTGTTGGAAGTCAATTGAACATATTTGTGTGGATATCTTCTTTTTTTAGAAGTGCCTATGCCGTTTTGTGTTTAATTGTGTTCTTTATCTCTTATTGCTTTATAGAAATTCTCTATATAATATGAATATGAATCCTTCACTGAACATAGGAACATACTTTTTTTCACTTTGTGTCTTGATTTTTCACTATGTTAATGATGTCCTTTGATGAATAAGTTCTTAATTGTAATAAAGTTCAATTTATCACTTGTCTTCTTTGTTTTTAGTGCTTTTTGTGATCTGTTTAGAAATCTCTGCCTAACCTAAAGTTAACAATATGTCCTTTTATTTTTCTAAAGCTTTATTGTTTATTTTCATATTTATGTCTACAATCTATTTAGAATTGCTTTCTAGAATTGTCATTTAGGCATCAACATTCATTTTTTTCTCCATATGGATATCTATTAGTGCAAATAGATTTTATTCTTGTCTTCTTTTTCTCACTTGCATACACTTACTCATTTGTCATGAATCAGGTAAACATATCTCTATGGATCATTCTGGACCCTCGATTCTCTTTCAGTTTTCTATTTGTCTATTCTTGTTTTAATTGCAGTAGCTTATACAGTCTTTGACATCTGATAGAATAAACCCTCCAATTTTATTATTCAAGATTGTCTTGACTATTCCTGGCCCTTTGAATTTCTCTGTAAATTTTGATATCGAATTGTCTTTTAACTATCCTATCTTAGTATTAGTTTTCATAATAATTAAGCTGGCTTTTTAAATCTCCACACTAGACAGGTTGAAAGTCTACTATTTTGTATTACAAGTTATTTTAAAATATCAGTGTGAACTATTCCAATTATTTGAATCTAAACAAAGTCTTTTAAAAATATCAGTAAGAAAAATGATTTTTTGTTCTTCAGACATTTGAAAATGGTACTAAATTTGCCAAACTTCCCTGACATCAAAGTGGTAAAAATAAAACAACAATCTGTGGAGCAAAAAGAGAGAATATAGTTTCAGTGAAGATAAAATATGGTAGTTGAAGCCCCTATGGTGCTTGAAAGAAGTCCCTCAGGTAGGTGGGGGTGAAAGGCATGTGTTTTCCCAGCTGCTCCGCAGCATGTGGTATCTTCCCAGACCGGGGCACGAACCTGTGTCCCCCGCATTGGCAGGTAGACTCTCAACCACTGCACCACCAGGGAAGCTCCAAGCATGTGTTTTCTAGAGCAGAGTCCTGCTAGTGCCCATCTGTGAGAGACAGAGTCAGGGAGATGTCTCACTGCAAGGTATTGTTACCAAGTGAACAAGCTTGAGTATTTGTTGACAAGTTTACGTATATTTGTGGTCCTTCTCGGTGACAGAGGATTTTCATCTTACCTCCCACCATTTGGCCTTTAGATAACTACTTTCAATTTTCTGCAATTAGTATTAAAATTGTTTTTAATGCATAAGACACATTCTTCAAAGGAATCTGTGCCAAGTCTCTCGATCATATAAGCTTCATTGTGGAAGACAATGTATTTCGACAAACAGATTCTTATCAATCTTGTAAGAGGTGGGAGTTTTTGAAATGATGATTTTTTAAAAATCCAGATTCTACAAAAAATGTTTAAGTGATTCCTGGATAATGAGAAATAGCCCGAGGAAACTCCATTTCCTACTGCTGCCTAATACAACCAAAAGAAACTCTTGGTGCACAAGAACTCTTAAATTCTATCAAATTTAAAATACACAGATTATTTCAAATTTGAAGATGTTGAGATGTATCAACTATTATTTAAAATCCCTAATGTTGTGTTTGGAATTGATTTAATGTATTTTTCCCTATTTTTAAAAATATTAGTTTCAGGTGTATAGCATTGTAATTCACTATTTTTACAGACTATACCCATTAAATGTTATTACAATATAATAGCTTTAATTCTCTCTACTATACAATATATCCCGTTGTTTATCTAGTCTATACATAGTAGTTTGTATCTCTTAATCCCATATCCTAATTTGCCCTTCTCCCCTTTTCCCTATTTTTTCAGTTTTATTTATTGACCTTTATTATGCCCCTTCTACCTGCTCTGTATTTCTGCTTTTTTTTTTTTTTTTTTTTTTTTTTTTTTTTGCGGTACGCGGGCCTCTCTCTGCTGTGGCCTCTCCCGTTGCGGAGCACAGGCTCCGGACGCGCAGGCTCAGCGGCCATGGCTCACGGGCCCAGCCGCTCCGCGGCATGTGGGATCTTCCCGGACCGGGGCACGAACCCGTGTTCCCTGCATCGGCAGGAGGACTCTCAACCACTGCGCCACCAGGGAAGCCCTCTGCTTTATTTAAAGCTCTCAGCTTGGTGATTCCTGAGCTGGTCCATGACTGACTCTAGATCAGATTATCACGTGGCTGCTATGAAGATGTAAAAGCAGTGGTTTCCCAACTACAATTAGATGTTTCTCCCATAAAGAAGTGGGTGAACTCGTTCTTTATCCACTCTGGGATTAGTATAATGAGCTCTACTAGGTTGTCAATAAATTAAAAATATAAAAAGCACAAAATAGAAGAATGTCACTATTTTATTTTTGTTATGTCATTTTTCTTAGGCAAAATATATCAGAGCTAAGATTACATCTGCTTAATTCTAGAGGTTCTAAAGGTATTTGGTTGGCAACCCCAGGTGTTGTCCCCAAATATGCTTTTGATTGACTAGTTATAATCTTTATCTTTTTTTGCGACTTTCAAACATTCATATTTCTTTCCTCCCGAAAGGACATATTGCTGTTTTGAGACACTGACAGTTACTGTGGGTGTATTCTTCTTTCAAATAGAAAATATTATCTTTGACATTATTTAATCTGATGAGTCATTAAGAATATCACACAAATATGATTTGTATTGCAGTTGATAATTTACTTAATATTTTAAAGATTTTCCAATTTTTCTTCCATTCAGAGAATATCTTTTTGGTATTTTTGGTTGTGTTATTATATAAATAGGTGGTAAATAAACAAGGTACAGAATTTTAAAGTATATATACTGAATAGTACAGCCTCTCTCTTTTCCCTGTTCCTTGCCACTCAAATTGCAGCACATACAACCATTATTTTCTGTAATTTCTAAAGATATTATAAGCATTTGTACAGAAATATATTGATACATATTAGATGGATATAGATATATTTTTTTCACCAGTGATTGAATAGTACACATGCTGCTCTACACCTTGACTTATTTCATTTAATGATGTATCTTGGATTATTTTTCATACTTATCCCTATAGAATTTCTTTAATATTTTCGATGATGGCATAGTGTTCCCTTGTATGAGGATACTTTAAGTATTTTTACCCAGTTATTTAACCAGTTGGACATTAAGGTGGTTTCCAATATTTTATATAACAAATCATGTTGCAATGAAAATACTTCTACATTAGTTTACTTTACACACACCAGTTCCAATTACCCACCCCCCATTAATATGTAACTATACCTCTTTTCACACATCCTCTCCAGCATAGTGTCACAAACTTTTTGTTTTTGCTAACTTAATAAGCAAAAATAAAGTCTTAACACTGGTCTTAATTTGCATGTGTATTAATCTGAATTGGTTAAATTTCTTTTCCTACATTTGATTCATTCATATTTCCTTTCCTTAAGCTGTATGCAAGTATAGAGTCTAATAACCAATTCCAAATATCATTCAATTTAAAACTGTCCTTCCTTATAGGTAGGATCTGCTCCAGTCTAGAAAGCTTCCTACTTTATTTTTTACTCCTTTTTCTCATACCCTAAATTGCATCTGGTTATTCCAGGACTGGAATAGAAAAAGGCAGGCAAGACAAAGACCAGGATAATCTTACCTCCATTGTGCCACTTGAATCTTTCATTGGTGTCTCTAGGTGTGACAATGCCAATAGCTAACTCTTTCACTTGTAGGGTATTTTTGTGGGTTTCCCTGGAGATTTGCCTTCGGGGTGCAGCCCCCTTGATGAGTGCCATGCTTTCTTTGCTTTGCTACTTTTTACTCCAACCCAGTCTCCGAGATTCCTCCAATCAACCCTCTGTGGGGGGGCCCTTTGCCTCTCCAAGCAGTTATCTTGAATAGTCTACTTTTTAAGATGACCCAAAGCTGGCTGTCTTGATGAGTTCATGCCTAGTCTCATGGCATCACATTTCTTTGGTGCTGATGAACATGTAGGCAATTCCCAAAACAGCCCTCTCTTTGTGTCCAGACCTTAGTCAGTTTCTTTCCTTTAGATTTATCCTGGCAACCATTTTACTTCCGTTATTGGCTGGTTCCTCTCACTTGACCTGGAGTGAAGAGAAACCAAACTTCCACACCAACAACTTTACCCAAAGGAAAGTCTCTATCAGACGCTTTAGCCTCAGACTTCCAGTGAATATACTTCTTTCACTTAATGTAACATAGAGATGAGTAATGGGCTGGCAGAATTGGCTTCATAATCTCTGTAATGTCCTAGATTTTAGGATATTTGGGGTTTTGTATATTTGCTTTCAGTCTTTGGGGGATCAGCACAACCTTAAAGAAAGCAGTAAGAGTCACATTCAGTATCATGTTACACATGTATGATACAACAAAACAAAAAATCCCAGCAACACATGGTCCTCTCTTTTTCCTGACTTCCCCAAAGTACAATAGTTCATTCTAAGAAGGGAAATAACAATAAAAACTTACATAATTCATATTCTATAACAGGAACCAACCTAAGCATTTTAAATACATATAACCTCATTTAATTCTCACAGATACTATATCAAGTAGGTAGTATTATCTTCATTTTGTAGATGGGGGAACTGAGGCTGAAAGATATTAAGTAATTTGTTCAAAGTTACACATCTAGTTATTATTGAGCCCAGATTTTGAAATAAGTCTGTTTCCAGAGTCTGTGATCTTAATTATTACATTATATTGGTTCCCATTACAGTATATTGACTCTTTATTTGTTTTCCAGGAAGCAAAATGAAATATAAAGACAAATTACCTTCATTTCTGGTTGCCTTCACATCTTTTGTTGGCAATTGAACTGTTCTCGATGTGTAGACTCAAATTTGTTAATAAGTCAGTTCTTTTCAAACTATACTAGAAATTGAAAGAAGCCTAAAAGGAAATTTTATTTAAAACTTGAGAATTCCACTTAAAGATTATTTAGAAGAAAATAGCAGCTCAATTTATGAAACAAAGTGGGATTTGCAATTCTTGATTAAAAATGTATCACAGACCAACAGAAAGTGCATATTATAAACACTGATATATAAATATTTGAAGCCAATGAAAATGACTGTAGAGAAGAGAAACAAACATGAGGGAAAATGTATTATTTGAGTATTCATAATTTGAGGCCCCAAAGTTATACATCTGTTTAGTAAACTGAAACTCATCATCACTGATCACTTGTATTTCTCCTCACATAACAATGATGTCCACTCCTGCTCTTAATATAAACTTCTGGATCACTGACCATTTCAAGGTTATGGGTTCATGCAGGCATAATCATAAAATGCAAATGCAATGCAAAATGACTGCAATGTGAAATTGAAAATCTTGAATAAAGAATTTCATAAGGTCAAGTACAATGACGTTTTAGAGTTCTTTGAATCACATTCACATGTCATGAATAAATGAGTTGGAGAAATTCTCTTTATCAGTTGTTTTTTTCCCAAAGAAAGTAAGCTTTACATTGTGTTTGGGTCTGATTTGCTGGAAGTAACATTAATCTCTACAGCTAAAGGAAAAAGCTTGCTGCAGTTCTCTTAAAATATTAAACAATATTGGTAGGTTAAGAATATTGAAAAGTTAGCAAATTTCTGCTCCTTATTACTTAAAATACAATTTTCTGTAATATGTTTTACAACCCATGTGATTAAGCTATCAAAAGTTTGTGGTTAAAAACAAAATTTATAAGACTTGGTAGGGGACTTCCCTGGCAGTCCAGTGGTTAAGACTTTGCCTTCCAATGCAGGGGGGTGCAGGTTCTATCCCTGGTCAGGGAGCTAAGATCCCACATGCCTCAGGGCCAAAAAACCAAAACATAAAACAGAAACAATATTGTAACAAATTCAATAAAGACTTTAAAAATGGCCCACATAAAAAAAAGTCTTAAAAAAAAGAAAGACTTGGTAGGCAAACTTTTATATTTTTGATTCTTTTCATTAACCATGAGTCAACACAGGGAGAAGATATGTAAAGCTTGATAACTAGCAGTGGGGGAGTATATGTTTCTCTAAACTTTACTAAGACCTTTAACTCAACTGGCTAAACTCCAACAGCACCACTGGCTTCTCATCCCTTTATTGACACAAGAATGTAAATATTTCAAAAATATTTATTCTTTCACAAGGTGATTCCTTATAGCGTTTAAATTCTCCATTTAGTCATGTCCACCAGTCTTCTTAATAAATACAGTTGAAATTTACATTTTATAACACAGCTCAATCATGTTAAAGTCTACAATGATTCCACAAATTGAAGAAAAGAATATTGGCAAGAATTATGACATGATAGGTCCTTTAAAAGAGACTTATTTGAATTTCAGATGATTCAAAGAGGAGAAAATAGATGAAGCAATTGAAATTGTGAAAAAGTTTTCTCTTTAAGTTTGTGTTATATAAGTCAAATGTAAATTGAAAGCTGTTGAATCACAGTATCACACAATTTTCCATAATTATGCTAAAAAGTCAACACTTGATTTATCCTTTGTTCTTTCTAAGGATTAGCATAGTTGAAATTCTAACCTATTTTAATTAAATGCTATAAACTTACTTGGATGAAATACTAAAGTACAGTACATGTATATATGTATATAAATGCAAAATCATAACTGAGTTATTTATTTAAAAGAGAGAAGGATTGTAAAAAAAATACGTAGGTGATTGGGTAGGTAGGTTTTGTTACAGCTATTAAGAAATACCATTCAGCCCTAGTAAAAACTGAGACATAGTTATTGAGAAAGAATTTTACCATTGTATTTGCATATTGTTGAGTGCAAATAAGCTTTTTTCTGGTGTTATGACCCTGGTAATACAACATGTTAGAGTATTCATATTTGTGTACCTTTTGAATACAACTGAAAATTCTGGCTAAAAACTTGAAGAATAAATTCATAAAAGCATCAGACACTGACAAGATAGTGAGGAATTACCAGGCTAAAACTAAGTGGAAACATGAGTATGCACATTTAGAGAGAGTGCAAAAGCCATGTAACAAACGGGGTATATACAAACTTGCTGTGGAAACCTGGGTGGGACTAAAGGAAAAATATCCGAAGGGCAAAATTTGCCAAAAATGGAAATCTAATAGTTAATCGTCTGCCAATGAACTGGGATCACAAAGAGCTGCACAGCTATGGTAATGGTGAACCAAAAATACATTGAACCACCTGTTAGGCCAAGGAGCCTATGAATAAAGTTGCTTCGTTACTGAGTAGAGCATGAGAGCAAAACAAAACAAAACAAACTGACAAAACCCAAAATTACTGCGGTCTCTTTTTTTACCAAGCAAAGGGTCTATCTTGCTGATTGTTCCATGGGCATTTGAAGACTGGGTATGGTATTATATATATGTCAGGTTAACCCGATTGGTTGACAGTGTTGCTTAATAATTCTATATCCTTACTAATTTGCTGTCTGATTGTTCTAAAAATTATTGACTTATAGACAACAAATATTTGGATCATCTTTTTTTTTAACCTAACAACAATATTTTAAATCAATTTATAGATGATATACATTTAATCTAATAATCAATGTGTTTGGATTCCAGCTACAATCTTCCTGTTTGTACTGTACTTTTTGAAAAGACTAATAGAATCGATAATTATGTAATAAGACAAATCCAGACAGAAAAGTCAACAATAAACAATATCATTAATGATAAAGGGCTATAACTAAAGATAATGCAGACTTTTAAATGATAATAAAATAAATTATAAACAACTTTAAACCAACACTTGATCTGCAACCATTTTTGTACAGCCAAGAATGGCTTTTACATTATTAAACAGTTGTGAAAGCAAAGGCAAAAATGACACACAAAAAAAGATTATTCAATAGAGACCATTTGTGTCCCACAAAGCCTGACATATTTACTATCTTGCTTTTTTCAAAAAAAGTTAACTGACCCCTGTAAATTAATTTTTAAAAAGACATAATGGATAAAACTGTAGGAAAACATCACTTACCAAACTAAGAGGAAAGAGAATATCTATATGTTCTAATACCATTAACAAAATTGAGTTAGAGGCAAAAAAAATCTTTCCCAAAAGAAAACTAGCCCAGATGGCCTCACCAATGAGTTCTACCAAACATAGTATTGAAAGACTCTTCCAGAAAATAGAAACAACATAATACTCTGCATGTCATTTCATGAATCTAGTGTAACTTTGATACCCAAAATGATAAGCACAATACCAATCTCATGGACCGATCTCACTTGTGAATGTAGAAATAAAAGTCAGAAACAGAGTAATAAAAGACTAAATTTACCAATATATTAAGAAATACATCCTAACCAAGTTAGATCTATCCCAGGAAAGCAAGGAAGTTTATCACCACAAACTATAAATTTAAATACAATAACATGTTAAAAGAGAAAATTCACATGATTTCAGTAAATGCACTAAAAGCATTATATTAAATTCTCCAACATGCATGATAAAAATTTATAAAGAGAAAGAATATCTTTAAGTTATACCTAGAGCAAAACTTACACTTAAAACTCAAAGACCTTTCATTTAAAATCAGGAATGAGACAATCTGTTTTAATGATACTTCTATTCAGTACTTTGAGAGTCTAGCCAGCACAGTAAGACCAAAATAAATAAAATATAAGAATTGCAAACAATGACACAAATGGTCATTA
Source organism: Physeter macrocephalus (assembly GCF_002837175.3). NCBI lineage: Eukaryota > Metazoa > Chordata > Mammalia > Artiodactyla > Physeteridae > Physeter > Physeter macrocephalus. The sequence goes on from NC_041214.2 coordinate 120,799,217, forward strand.
TCAACTGTTATGAGATTATCTGCTCAAAATCTAATAGGATCGAAATTTATATATTCAGGGACTTCTGCTTCAAGTAATCACAGGATAATTTATTTGGACCAACCCCACAACTTAGAAAAAAACCCTGGATGAAATTAAAAAGAAAATCTTCCTAAAAACATTGATAAACTGACCATATAGGGGGGAATTATCAGGCCAAAATCTGAATAGAAAGGGAAACTCAGAGTGAACAGATAGTTCAAAACAAATCCCAATAAAACTAATATGGGAAACTGAGCTATGAGTTTAATGGCTGCTCTTTCAGAGCAAGGCTTTTAAAATAATAGTCTGCACTCTTATTTTTACTTCCTAAATTTCCTATTACTCCCAGGTGATTGCAGTCTGATTCCCACTCAAACAATGTCACAGAAATTACTCTGGAGCAATCCAGTCTGTATGTCTAATTGTCTGTTAGAATATGCCCATGTATGCCCATATCTTTTTTTTCCTTTTCATTTTTTCTTTTCTTCTTCTCTTCTTTTCCTTTCTTCCCTTTCCTCCTTCTCTTTTCCTCTTTTTTCTGTCCTTTATTCTGTGTGTATAAACAACCAATAATAACTTTGTATTCAAATGTAGAAAGAGAAAAATCATCATGGAATATATCTTCTTTCTTGAAACAATAATTTGAAGGGTCTATGTAGACAAATCAGGACAAAGTATCTTTAGATAATCTCATCTTGAATTTAACATTTTTTTTCTGAAATAATAAAGTTGTCTGTATATATTTAGTATTGATACACTTTTATTTTTGGCATCTCATTTTATTTATTTTTATTTTTTTATACAGCAGGTTCTTATTAGTTATCTATTTTATACATATTAGTGTATATATGTCAATCCCAGTCGCCCAATTCATCACACTCCCACCCCCACAACCCCGATCGCTTTCCCCCCTTGGTGTCCATACATTTGTTCTCTACATCTGTGTCTCTATTTCTGCCTTACAAACTGGTTCATCTGTACCATTTTTCTAGATTCCACATATATGCGTTAATATACGATATTTGTTTTTCTCTTTCTGACTTGCTTCACTCTGTATGACAGTCTCTAGGTCCATCCACGTCTCTACAAATGACCCAGTTTCGTTCCTTTTTATGGCTGAGTAACATTCCGTTGTATATATGTACCACTTCTTCTTTATCCATTCGTCTGTCGATGGGCAATTAGGTTGCTTCCATGACCTTGCTATTGTAAATAGTGCTGCAGTGAACATTGGGGTGCATGTGTCTTTTTGAATTATGGTTTTCTCTGGGTATATGAGCAGTAGTGGGATTCCTGGGTCATATGGTAATCCTATTTTTAGTTTTTTAAGGGACCTCCATACTGTTCACCATAGTGGCTTTATCAGTTTACATTTCCACCAACAGGGCAAGAGGGTTCCCTTTTCTCCACACCCTCTCCAGCATTTGTCGTTTGTAGATTTTCTGATGATGCCCATTCTAACCGATGTGAAGTGATACCTTATTGCAGTTTTGATTTGCATTTCTCTAATAATTACTGATGTTGAGCAGCTTTTCATGTGCCTCTTGGCCATCTGTATGTCTTTTTTGTAGAAATGTCTATTTAGGTGTTCTGCCCATTGTTTTTTGAATATTTTTTTATACAGCAGGTTCTTATTAGTTATCCATTTTATACATATTAGTGTATGTATGTCAATCCCAATCTCCCAATTCATTACACCACCACCACCCCCTGCCACTTTCTCCCCCTTGAATTTAACTTTGAGCCTAATATTTTTATTGAGTTAATAAAGTAACATTTTAATATCAGAATTACACAAATATTAATACTTTTTCATCAGGAAAATATTTTCTAAAATAGGCTATATTTAGCTAATTTAATTGCTTGCTTCATTTCCTATATGGTAAATTTAAACTACTCTCCATTTTTTCCATTTTAATTTTATTGCAATTATTTTTATAAAGTAAGTTATTTTTGTGTAGTTGTTTCAAGGAATACTTGACATCTGTCAACTCTGTCTTGATCAAATTTTATTGCTCAGGTTTGTTATTGGAAACTTTCTTTGTGCTCATTATTTCCACCAAATCCAAAGTTCTTGGATCAGTCTGGCAAATGTAATATACTCCAAAAGATTAGATTTTTCTTCAATTTTTAGGCAGTTGCAAATTTGCCATGTGCAACTTTAGATTTTGTCAACTTCATATGTCATAGACTATTTCTATAAAATACAAGTTGTAAAAATCTCCATTAACAGACTTATGTAAACAGTAAACAGTACTTTCTTTTCCATAAACCCAATTACTTTCTAACTCCAATACTCATTCCTAGGCCAGGAGAAAACTTCCCCTCAATTCTTTCTGAGATTCTGGCCTCCTCTGTAAAATTGTATCTCCTCTGTATAAAACATGCCATTGCACCAAAGTCTATCTTATTCTCAGTATCCAGTTCACTCACGTTGATAAAGTGCCTGATTCCTGTCCTCATGCCCCTTCAGCACATTTCTTTTGATTTTTCAGTAATAGAAATGATCAGTGAGGCTTCCTACCTCTGTTTCCATCTGTCTGTATACAATGCAAACATTCCTCTTCGGTATTTATCTACTCCTCTTCCTTGAGATGCTGATGGCAAACAGAGCGCAGGCTCCCTCGTTCTCATGGTCTAGGGGACATCTTTTGGCTCCACTTCTTGAAGTTTTCTTTTTAATCTTTGGGGCAAAAATCCCACTTTCTTTCCTGCTTCGCCAGAACACAATCTTTACCCAGAGATCAATTTCTTTCCTTTATTATGATTATTTTTTAACCTCTAAATTCTTCTTAAGGTTTAGGATGTGTGAAAACAAAAACTTTAGGCAACTTCTGTATTCTATGCTCCTACAAATTTCCCTGAGGCACTAAAATAAGGGTTGGACTGCTTGCTTGAGTGAGACACAAACAACAACAACAACACCCGCCCCTCAAAAAAAAGTCCAGACGAAAATAGGAGGAAAACTATTTCAAAATATTATAAAGCTATGTTAGTATACTCTTTATGTGATTGGTTGACACATTTCCAAATGCTATCAATAAAATGTGATTCTTCAGTCAGGTTGCTTTTAAAATGTATAATGAATTTTCCCTTGGGATGTTTTAGCTGCTGTGAGCTTTAGTTTGTGTTCATTTTTCTAGCAGTAGTATTAATTACTGTGAAAGCTTCAAAGTGTGTTTTTCTTTTAGCAAGAAGCTGAGGGCACTCATAGGACAGTTTATTAGTTAAGTTTTAGGCAAGGTGAAAACTGGTGGTTTCTGGCAAGTGTGTATTCATTGTAATGGGAAAAAGTTATATATAACAGGGCAAGTGTTGGCTTCTCCCCATTTTTCTCCTTGTTTTGTGTTTTAATTTTAGCTGGGGAGAAAACAAACAGATTTACAGATGTGTGAGGACATCTTCTAGGAGGGAGGAGGTGCAAATTTAAAGCCTTTATTCATTTTCCTCTGAAATCCACTGAAACAGCTACAATTATGATGCTCTGATGTAACCCTGACTGATTCAACACAACCCCCATCCACCCAGCCCCATGACAGGAGAAATTCACCAGGCACAGGAGCTCAATACAAGGGTCTAGGTGACCTAAAAGAGAGTTTGCTCACAGTTTGCATGTGCCAGATCTCAGGAGCTTCTCCTGGCTCAATCTGTGTGTGTGTTTTGGAGTGAAAGTTTAGCAGGAAGTGTTACATAGATTCCTATGTGTATAAAAAATAATCTGTATCATCTGGGGCCCAAGGCCAAGATATCAAGACTTGGCAATGCTTGAGTATAGCCTGGGAGATGTAATTCCTCTTTTCCTACCCTCTGATGAAATCAGTGCTAGACTAGTGTGGAGGCATGTCACAACAGTAGACAATGGAGACTGTGGAATTGCAGTAACATGTGGCAACAAAAACCACAACAGAGCAGCCAATTGGCCTGCTGAAATTACCCAGACTTTTCAGTTTTCTTTCCAAGAGGTGAATGGAACTGACTGTGATTTCTTGTTTTGGACAGTTGAAGCCTTATAAAGTTCTTGGATTTTTCCCATTAGTAGAACATTCTGCCATAGAAATAGGGAAATGGGTCTTATGGTATTTGATTTGTTGACCTTAAAATTAAACATTATTTTACCAGCATAAGGTGTTTATTTGGGAATGGCAGAGGAATTACAATTTGGGATATGCAAGCTATGACAAACCATCGGCAAGTCTACAAAACAAAGGAGAGGAACATTACTTTACTGCTTTGAATGAAAGTCCATTGTGGGAAAGTGAGAGTTCAGTATGGTGGTGGTTTCTTATTGGCTGAGTTGTGGCAGTTTCTAATTGGCTGGGCTGTTGATGGGCAAAGGGAAAATCTTCCTCCTGCTGGGGTAGTATAGTAAACGTCTTCCTGCCCAGAATTGTAAAATAAGCTGCAGTGCGTGGTGTGCGTGTGAGAGAGCTCCCTCTTCAGGGCTTCCTGACTTCATTTTAAATGAGGTTTTCCTTTATTGATTTTCACAAATTAAAATAGATTTTAGCCAACACAATATTGACTCAGGACTGACATCACTACTTGACATCATGACTTACTACAAACTACAGTAATCAAGACTGTGGTATTGGTGAAAGAATAGACAAATAGATCAGTGGAACAGAACAAAGCACCCAGATATAGGCCCATAAAAATATAGTCAACTGATCTTTGACAAAGAAGCAAAGACAATGTACTGGAGAAAGGATAGTCTTTTCAACATATGGTATTAGAACAAGTAGATGTCCTTATATAAAAACATAAATCTAGACACAGACCTTTAACCTTTCACAAAAATTGACTCAAAATGGATCATAGACTTAAGTGTAAAACACAAATCTATAAAAGTTATAGAAAATAACATAGAAAATCTAGGTGGCTTTGGTTTTGGCAATGAGTTTTTAGATACACTTAAAGCACAATCCGTGAAAGAAAAAACTGAAGGTTGTACTTTATCAAAATTAAAACCTTCTGATCCGTAAAAGATACTGCTCAGAGAATAAAAAGATAAGCCACAGACTGGGAGAAAATGTTTGCAAAAGACATATCTGATGAAGGACCAAAATAGACAAAGAACTCTTAAAACTGACCAATAGCAAAATAACCCAATTTAAAAATGGGCAAAAGATCTGAATCTTTGCCAAAGAAGATATACAGATGGAAGATAAGGGAATGAAAAGATGCTCCACATCATATGTCATGAGGGGATTGCAAATTAAACAAAAATGAGATACTGCTGCGTATCTATTAGAATGGCTAAAATCCCGAACAGCAACACCAGCAAATGCTGACAAGGATCTAGAGCAACTGGAACTCTCATTTATTGCTGCTGGTGAGAATGCCAAATTGTTTAGCTACTTTGGAATTCTCTGTACTTTCTGATAAATTTTTCCACAAATATAAAACTGCTCTAGAAAATAAAGTTTATTAATTAAGAAATTTAAATCTACCCTGTAAAACAAAGTGGTAAAATTGGATATGTAACTTATGTGCAGGTAAGAAACTGAAAGCACAGAAAGATTTAGTAACTTGCCAGTGGTCACTTCTTTGAGACTAGGCTGGCCCTGGATATTTTGTTCTGGTTCAGATAATTAGAAATCAATCTTATTCTATCACCTGTCTCCACAAACATAACCTCTGCTTTATACTATTGATATATCAGTCTGTTTTGTCATACTACCACTTTCTCATTTAAAAAAATACTCAAACATTTATAAGCATTATAATCTTTTGTAAAGAGTTAAAAGTCATAAGAGAGAGGCAAAATAACAAATGTAAAAATAAAGCAGCATATCTAATTTCCGTACTTCTAAAAGTCTCAAAATACTTGCTGCTGGGATTTCTTATCTGCCCATTACCCTTGGAAGAATCCAACTTTCTATCATTTTTCTGGCTATTCACTTGTTCTTCAATCATTTCTCTCTTTTTCTTTTGCCTCAGCAATTCCTTCTAAGGAAAAAAAAATGAGAGCATGAAAAATATTACCCAACTGGGCTTCCCTGGTGGCACAGTGGTTGAGAGTCCGCCTGCCGATGCAGGGGACACGGGTTCATGCCCCGGTCCGGGAAGATCCCACATGCCAAGGAGCGGCTAGGCCCGTGAGCCATGGCCGCTGAGCCTGCGCATCCGGAGCCTGTGCTCCGCAACGGGAGAGGCCACACCAGTGAGAGGCCCACGTACCGCAAAAAAAAAAAAAAAAAAAAAAAAAAAAATTACCCAACATTATTTCTCTCATGTTATCAATGAAAAGATCCCAATTATTTCTTTTCTATTCTTTTAGCTTTCCCCACTGAGTAACCTAGGAATGCCACCCACTAGCCCAAGTCTCTCATCAATTTAACACCACCCCACCAAAGAACAAGTATTTTCCAAAGAGGAATACTAATGGTTCTCCTGAGCCACACTGTATAGATAAATACGTTTTGCATTTCCATAATACTCTCGAAATGAATGTCAACATTCATAACATATAAGTTCTGTTTAGATATGTTGAATACAAAAACAACTTCTTACCTATGTAACTTTACCTATGTAACTTCAAAGCTATGTAACTTTGGGCACATTACATGAGTTTTAGTAATTTCCTTATTTTATCTGTAAAATGGGTGTGGTAATGGTCTTTAATAAGGTGATTGTGAAAAATAAATGAGTTAATATGTGAAATAAACTCAGAACAAGGTATCAATTTATTTTAATACATTGTAACTATTATTATTTTCATTTATTAACAGAGACCTAAAAGTTTCTAATTCAAAATGCTTAATGTTGCAGTTAATTCATGGGAATTCTCTCATTTTGAACCTATTCCCTCAAATATCCAAATTATCCATATATCAGCAAATTACAGCTTTGTATTTGCAATGCTAATACATTTACCCATCACAGAAGACTACTACAAATGATCCTGATGATCAAAACTAGTGAGTGCTGTCTTAAGAGTACAAAAATAATCACAGAATCCATAGTAAGTCCCACTCCATCCAAACCCTAGCGATAATGGACTCTGGGAGTGCTGGCAAAACAGAAAACAAACATAAATCTTGTTCAGAGAAATGTTTTCATGAGGGCAAATACTTGCATAGGAGAGAGGATTTTTAAAGTTCCAAAGTCATTGTAAATGTACATTTCGAACTATATTTAAATAGCCCACAAAGGCCCTTTCTTATTAGTGTTAAACAAGATGGGAGGATTTTGGCATCTTATATTTTTGTGACACCTACAGTAAAGAACACCTCTGGATATTTTCTCAGTGTTTAATACTTTAGGAACTAAGACAGCATTTTGTTTTTGAAGATCCTAAATTATCCGATGTTATATATACAACAATCTAGCTTCTGCCCAAAGGCCATAACATATAAGTAATACAGGAGAAAGGGAAAAAGGCAGGAAAATTGAAGGAGTGCCCTAAAAAAATTAAGTAGATAAGCATCAGACCTGGGATGCATCTGAGTCACTTGGGAAAACTTGTTAAAATACAGATGACAGGATTCCATCTGTCGAGATTCTCTTTTAGTAAGTCTGTGATGGGCCAAATATTCATGTTTAGCAAGCTCTTCTGATGATCTTAAAGCACACTGAAATTTGAGCTCCCCCGAATAATACCAGTGGAAGGAACAAAAGGAAGGTCTAGATATAGGCCTGTGGGCAGTCAGGCCTTAAACTCAAATCCCTAAGTGTGAATGGCAGGAGGGGAGAAGCTGTTCTTTCTTCTTTGTTTAGATTACTTGATTTTAATGTTAGTTTCTAAAATCTTATATGTATTAACATCTTGGTTAATTAAAGGCTATTAAGCTTGGTTATCTCAAAGTGATTAAGAATCTATTTATCTATCTCAATACTTATCTATCTACATATTATCTACCTACAAATATGCAGTGATATTCTCAACACAAATGTTTTGTGTTTGCCTAAAAAATAGTTAGGAAATCAAAAAAAGAAAGTATCAACAATTACCCAAGCTAAATATTTATCTTATTTCCAAAGACACTGTTTTTTTTTAATTGTTTGTGCTGATTCTTATCATACTATGTAATGATAAAAACAAACAAGTAAAGAGCACATAGAATAAACAAAGAAAAAGCAAAGCAAGAAGTACTGACTTCTACAGAAACCAACCTAAAACATCATAAAACAAGCTCTTCAAAACAGGGTAACAGTAAAGGATCATGAAAAAATATTTAACAATTAAAGAAGTGTTTATCAGAAATCAGTTCACTGCATCTCTTACGTTATATACTGAAATAAATTCCAGATATATTAAACAGATATAACTTTTTTAAACTATAAAAAATCTAACAGAATATTTTATTTTACCAGCTGATGAATATCTTTGTTTATTTGAAGAAAGTAGAACAAATGGCAAGGAAAAAGATGGATAGATATGAATATATACAGTAAAATATCTGTACAATAATATATAACACAAAAAATTGAAGTACTATAACAGCTTAGATAAAGTTGTCTTTCCATTTCCACATAATGGCTAAATGGCTCCAATAAATAAAGAGCTAAATCAGATTTATAAGAAAAAAGTCAAGATTCCAATAGGTGAGTGAGCCAAGGATATGAAAAGAAATTTACACAAAAGAAGGCACAAAACAAATCAGTTTTGTTCATGTATGTACTTTTATTTTTATCCTACCCTATTCTAAAAAAAAGATTTGTAGAAGAAAAAGTAAAGAAACAGATAGGAAATGTTCATTCTCTTTAGTAATCAAATAATTGTGTTAAACTTAAATTACAATTTTAATCCCACTAAATTATAAAAAAATCTTTTCTTAAAAAAAATTGTTATGAAGTACATATCCAGTTTGCAGTTAATGGATATAATTTATAGTGCTAATGGTATTATAGTTGACAATCGTTGGAAAGCAGTATGACAATAGATAGCATGAACCATGAACATAGGCATACTACTGAAAGAGTAGTAATTCTAACCATTAGTTAGTAATATAATTTTTAAAAAGCCAAATAATATTTGATGGAAGATTTTCATTACAGTACAATCTTTAATTTCAACTAAGAACACTTCTTAATTTCTTATTTCTATTTAATTTTTTTAATCCAAAATAGAAATGAGTTGGTAAATTTGAATAAATAAAATAATATTCTGAAGCTCCTCATAAAATAATTATTGAAACTATGGAAAAACATAAAAAATTATGAAACAATATCAAATATAACAGTATAAATTAGGATGTCTACCTATTGCATTTCTTGAAAAATTATTCATTGTAAACAGGTTGGGCAATGCATTTGAGATTCATCCATGTTGTTATGTGTATCAGGAGCTCATTCCTTCTTATACTGAGTAGAATTCAGTTGTGTAGATATACCAGAGATTGTTTATATATTCACCAACTGAGGGACATTTGGGTACAGTTTTTTGTGTAGTGAAAGCAGCCAGACTCAAAAGGCTACATGCTGTAGGATTCTTTGTGTGACATTTGGGAAGGAGACAAAACTGTAGTTACAGAATACCTATTTGTGGTTGGCAAGGGCTGGAGGTAGGGAGAAGAATGGATTTCAAAGGGGCTATGTATTCATTTCCTAGGGTAACAACTTACCACAAACCAGGTTACTTAAAGCCTATGAGTATTATAAGTGCTTTTGGTGAGTTTCTCAGATGGAAATGAGAAAAGTGTTATTGGACATTGGAAAAAAAAAGATGATCCTTGTTATAAAGCAGTGGTCCCCAACTTTTTGGCACCAGGGACAGGTTTCGTGGAAGACAATTTTTTCCATGGACTGGGGGTGGGGGGGATGCTTCAGGCGGTAATGCGAATGATGGGGAGCGGCAGATGAAGCTTCTCTCGCTTGCCACCGCTCATCTCCTTTCTGTTATAAAGTGACGGAAAACTTGGCTGAATTGCATTCTAACTTTGGGTGGAAGTAGAACTTGTAAAGTGCTGAATTTGGATATTTAGGTAAGAAGGTATCTAAGCAATGGGTTGAAGACATGGCCTAGTTTCTCTTTGCTACTTATGATAGAATGAAAGAGAAATGAGATAAAGTGAAGAGGGAACTGTTAAACTAAAAGGAACCAGAAATTGATGGTTTGGAAAATCCTCAGCCTATCCATATTTTTAAAGATGAGAAGTTTGCCCCATATTGGGCTATACCCAGAATCTCACCTATACCTGATTTAGATGAATTAGAAGATGAGACTTGGGACTTCTTGAGTTTATCATATGTAGATGAGATTTTGGATTTATTGTTGATGTCGGAATGAGATAAGACTTTTGGGAATATTAGGAGTGGGTGAATGCATTTGGCAGGTGAGAAAGACATGAAGTTTGGGGGACCAGAGAGCAGACCACTGTTGGTTGAACTGTGCCCTCCAACAAGATATGTTCAAGTTCTAACCCCTGGTATCTATGAATGTGACCTTATTTGGAAATACAGTCTTTGCAGATGTAATCTATTTCAGATTAGATCATTCTGGGTTTCAGTAGGTCCTAAATCCAATGACTGGTGTCTTTATGAGAGAGAGGGAGATTTTTAGATACACAGACAGACAGACACATAAGGAGAACCTCATGTGAAGATAGAGGCAAAGATTATAGTGATGCGTCCACAAGCTAAAGAGTGCCAAGGGGGCTTCCCAGGTGGCGCGGTGGTTGCGCGTCCGCCTGCCGATGCAGGGGAACCGGGTTCGCGCCCCGGTCTGGGAGGATCCCACGTGCCGCGGAGCGGCTGGGCCTGTGGGCCGTGGCCGCTGAGCCTGCGTGTCCGGAGCCTGTGCCCCGCGACGGGAGAGGCCACAGCAGTGGGAGGCCCGCATACCACAAAAAAAAAAGGGGGATTTCCAAGAACAATCAACAATAACTGAGAAATCAAACAATCACTTGCCTTCCTCCAGCTGATTTTATGAGGTTGCTTTATTCTTATTTGGATCTGTGAGATGACAGAGAAAATGTAGTTCTTGTGTTTCTGGGAAAAGAAATATTTTTTCAGGTGCTCCAGCACCAGAATAATTTTTATTTCCACAAGAGAGCTGGGTAGTTAGCTACAAGTAGAATTGTCAAAGTAGGACAGTGAATATTGTAGAATTAATCAGATTCTCCTGCAATGAGACAGCAGACTAGAACCCATCAATGAATATATATTGTAAGAATCTTGCCAGTACTTTAACTGGTTGTATTATCCCAAACTGGACAACCTCTATCTCACCCCTGATCAAACCAAACCAAAAAAGTCCACCTGAGAACCTTTCAACCTGTAGGTTGAGATGGTCTGTGATGCCGTCATTTCTAGATGGCTGATATTTGGAGTTCAATAATTACAATAATCAGACTTATTACTGTAGATCATCACAGCTGTTCCCTTGTGAGGACAGAATGCAGTTTCCTGATAAAGGACATACCTTTAATCTTAACTAAAATCCTTGCTTCATAATTCCTAGCCTCAAAATGCATCCTTTGCAATATTAATTTTAAACATTGCCATGTGTGCTGACCATAGGGATTTAACTGCCAAGACCTGAAAATGAAACTCACTGAGTACATTAAAAAATTCTTCAGGAACATGTGAAAAATTAATTTTTTTTAAAAAATGAGGATCACAGGGGCTTCCCTGGTGGCGCGGTGGTTGCGCGTCCGCCTGCCATTGCAGGGGGGCCGGGTTCGCGCCCCGGTCTGGGAGGGTCCCACGTGCCGCGGAGCGTCTGGGCCCGTGGGCCGTGGCCGCTGGGCCGGCGCGTCCGGGGCCTGTGCTCCGCGGCGGGAGGGGCCCCAGCAGGGGGAGGCCCCCATACCACAAAAAAAAAAAAAAAAAAAAAAAAAAAAAAAAGAGTGCCAAGAATTGCTAGCAACTACCAGAAGCTAGAAGAGAAGCTGAAACAGTTTCTTTAGAAGGAATCAATTTTACAGACACCTTCATTTTGGACTTCTAGCCTCTAGAACTGTGGGAGAATAAATTTCTGTTGTTTTAAGCTACCAAATTTATGGTAATTTTCTATAATTTATGGTTATTTGAAATCCCTAGGAAAGTAATACAGGGCATGAGAAAAAAACTGGGAGTGATAGGCCTATTCTAGATCTTGAGTGCAATGAGCATCACACAATTGTATCCATGTATCAAAACTCATAGAATTGGGCACAAAAAAAGTGAATATTCCTGACATAAATTTAAAAAATGAATTTATAAAATATATTGGAAAATAAAATGCAATAAAATAGTGATGTGTGAATATAGAAGATTATTTGCAATTTTTGGCTAACTTGAGAAGAATGAAAGGACCATGCAAAGCTACCAGGAGAATTGGAAAATTAAATATGTAATGTGGAGCAGTCTTGCTGTCAGGAAGTAGGAATAAAGAAGCTGAAGTGAAGAAAGCTGTGAACATTCTTCATTGCTCCTTTCATATGGCTCTGTAAAGCAGGGTTATGAGTTGGTGGATACAACAGAAACTGATGTGGAAGAGGTAAGTGGAAAATGTGCTAGAAGGTCTGAGTTGGGCAATTTTATACTTACAGTGTGGGAAACAAGGGGAACACTGGAGAAGACTCCGAAGAAAACAATTTTCCAGTTGAAAAGGTAGGATAGGCTGTCAGGAAAAGCATGAGGAAAGGAAATTAGACATGATATTGCACAGTGAACTTCGGGTAACTTGAGTAGTGTGTGTCTAGTTATTGGCAAGGTATATCTATGGCTTGTTTTATGGCATATTAGTAATTATTATGGTCAACTGTTTTAGCTCTGTTCTAATGGGAAAATGCAGATGCAAGTTGTATGCTTGTGTCAGCCTCAAAGTAATTTGAGAAAAGCATAAAATTAAAGTGAACTACTTTTTAAATTTAATATAAATTTCTTTACAGTTTTAAAAAAAATCCTGAGGGAATGAAAAAATCTATATCAATTGAAGCTAGTACTACAGTTTTTAAAATTACTTTATTTCATTTTTGGAGAAAACTCCTGTGTTATAGGACATTAGCAGGAAGATATAAAATATAGAGTAACTCATACTTGTGACTGTATTGGTAAGACTCTGGGTTAATACTATTTTGCCTTTCCATTTAAATGGCTACTAGTTCCAAATAATCAATTTTTTCACTTAAAGCACAACGCCAATGAAGGCACCCATCTATAAGGAATCTTTTAAAGAATTCTATCTTATTGAGAATCAGGAAAAATATTTCAAGCCATGTTCACACTCTTTTGAGCTGGAACAGACAGTTGGAATCTTTGAGGTTTAAATGTACTTTATCACAAATATCTCCTGGCTGTGTTGGCCCGGTCTCATCTCCTTTAAACAGATGCCTGATGCAGTAACAAGAAATTGTGGAAATAGTGGACACGCGTGCATATTGCAGTGATACTGGAAAAGTTGCTATACAGTCTAGATATACTATGTGACTAATGTGCATTCTGCTGGTAAAAGCATTCGCTCCATGCTCTTCTCTGTCTATGCTCTTTCACAAATAACTCACTGGCTCTTAGGTAGATGATCAACTTTATGATGATAATTGGTGAGGCTACTTTTAGCCCATACCTCTTCTGAGTTAAAATGTCTTATCTCAGTTGTATTTCAAGTAAATGGTTATTCAAAGAAGTCCAGCTGTCATTTCAATTCAACATGTCTAAACTAGAGACATCAGTTTACGATTTCATATTCTCCTTCTTCTACAAATGAATGTTTTGACTCCTTCCTTTTCTTCTTTCATATCCCACCACAGAGAATCCATAGCATAATTTTATCAGTTGTATCATCACATTTCTACCATTCATTCCTTTCTTTCTCTCCCTACTGCAACCAGACTAATTCTATTCCTTATAATATTGTTATACAATAACAAAGAAATATCTTTGCCCCTATTTCACCCCTATTCCTACTTATTGATTTTTTTCAATCCATTATATACATCGGAAAATTTATTCAAATTGTATATTCATAGAAATGTAATTACTAGCCATGCTGATTTGAAAGTATAATTAATAAATAAAATATGTTTGATTTATAATAATAGATAAAGGTTAATAAAAGTTAAATAGATGTGTATTTTAAAATAATAACATATTTAAAAACCCTTCAAACATGATTCTATTACTCTGGGGCTAAATTTTGTTATGAGTCAAAACATGAAAAAATTCTTGTCATGATGGTGGACTTGTTTTTGCTTTTAATAAGTGAATGGGAAATTTCCATGACAACATTTAACACTAGATAGAGAAGAAAGATGGCACTGGAAGAGCTGGAGGGAAGTGAGAACATGAGTGATGTCTATTTTTCCAGTCTCCATAATTTTTTTCTACCATAAATGTGTGGCTATCCCAGAGGGTCTTCCACAGTGTGTATGCTGTGAGTTTTTGCTAATTAAAAGCTTTTCACAATAAGAAAGTGATCTATTGTGATTTTGGAGAGGGCTTACTTTTAACTAACAGTTAAATTTCTTTAATTGCTTTTTTTATATTTAGAATTTTACCTTGGGTCAAGGGTAGCAATTTGTTTCTCTAGAAAATTGTCCATTGATGTAATTATTTGAATTTATTGATATAGAACTTTAACTATCTTTATAAAATATTAAAATATTTACTTTTCCTTTGAAATCTGTCCCTTTCTTTCATCTTACTATTGAACCTCCTGTCTTTTTAATTAATTTATTTTTAAAAATCTTGATTGGTTTTTTAGAGATTAGTTAATTCTATTATTAGCTTACTTAAGAAAACGATTTTCTTTGACTATGTTGTTGAGATTCTCTGATCTTCTTAAATCCTTGCTCAATAATTTCTGCTTTTATTTTTATTATTTCCTTCTCTCTACTTCATTTGAATTTATTCCATTATTGATTTACACTCTGATTTAAATGTTTGTCCTTTTATTTCCAACATTTCTTGCATTTTTAATACCTTAAATAACCATTTATTTTTAAGTACAACTTTAGATTCATCTCACAAGTTTTGTTGTTACTTTCATTGTCATTTAATTCCAAACATTTTGTAATTTCCTTTTTTGGGTTTTCTTTTTACCAGTGAAATACTTAAAACTGAAGGTGCCATGGTGTAGGGACACAGAGGCTGGACTCTGGCACCACACTGCTGTGTTCAGTCCAGCCTCTGTACTTACTAAATCTGAGAACATAGGCAAGTAATTATCAGCTCTGTGTCCAGTTCTCTCATCTATAAAAAGTGGATAAAAAGTAATTGCCTCACATAGTCGTTATGAGGACTAAGCGAAGGGATATCTGACCAGCAGTTTGAACAGGGCCACTGAGAAGAGAACTCAAAGCTGTCTCCTCCTGCTTCAAGACCACTTATCCACTTCAATATGCTTTGTCTTTTTCTCTTTCATGGTGGCATACTTTGTTCTAAAAGACGTGCATGTGTGTTTGTGCGCACACACACACTTTAAAAATATTTTATCTATAGCTTCTGTTTTTGGAACAGAGAAGGTCCTCAAAGCAAAACTTAAAAAAAAATTCTTATCACAAGTCCACAAAAAGGACTCTGAGAATGTCAACCTTAGCTTCCTGAGAATTTTCTGACGCCCCAGAGAGATGGCAACTGATGACCAGGAAAGTTTGGTAAATGCTTTTGAAGAAATTATGAATGCTTCTATAGAAAAAAATACTCAAGTGTAACTTTATCTATTTCTCAAACCAAGAGTTATCAATATACTTTAGGAATGGTTGCATTAAAAGATAGACACAGGTTAGATGTGACTTTCTATTTCATGAGAGAAAAATCTGACTTTCAACTAAACAATTGTATTTCTTACATTTTATTTTCAAATGGTAAAAACCATGGTTGCTATTTACAGTCATACAGATATCTAAACATTTTAAACAAAAAACAAAAATGTTCATGGCACTTAGGTTGAAGTGAAAATATGCCCATGTGACAGGCAGAAAAAACCTCAATACCAAAACATCTAAAAGTGATACTTGGCAGGTTTATCATCAGTTATAACAACAAGGTTAGTTTTTTTTTCTCTCACATCAAAAGTGGGGTGATGGCATTGTGTATTTTTAAAATGAAAGGTTGAAAGCTTATGAAAGCAAAAAACCATTACACCAAAAAAAAAATGCATGCTGTCTATCTTAGTGCTGTCTGTATATTCTATTTTGTGAAAGATGGAACTAAATCTAGAGTCAGCACTCTTTGTTAGAAAAATTAAAATTGCAAAGGGATGATAGATCTGTGGTTCATTTTTTAAAATTCAGGAAAATTAATTTTTATCCATTTTACAAACATTTCAAGTACTCTCCAAAATGCTACCTATGAATAAATAATAAGGTTGGAAAACAGCTGGTTCCATTCTGAGACGAATTGAGGGTGCTAGAGTTTATGAAGCAGGGTACAGAGCCTGAGCAGATGAGATAGTTCTCTTTTGCTTCTTTCTTCCCAACACTGGAAAATTGAGGATTTGGTGGGGAAATTTGGACCTTAGCCTGGACTTGGAAGGAACAAGTTCAAATTTGATATCTTATCTTAAAAGCTGGCACAAAAGCTTGGTTGAACCATGTGGGATGTAGGTGTAGAGTAGAGCATAGTATAGATAGAATGGCCCCCCAGAACATGTTCTTCACATATGGTTCCTTTAAAAAGTGTTTAGAAGTTATATATTGATAAGAGTTAAACCTATGATTAAAAAAAATCTTTCAAGGAAGCAGTGTGAATATTCAGTTAAAACAGAAAAGATCAGATGGTAAAACATTATGAAAGTAGTGAAGATGCGATGCTATTTTATCTGCTCATTCTCCTGTCAACAAAAATGCAGGTCCATCCCACAGCAGGTGCACTCTCCAGCCCCTGTTAGAATCTGTCTAGGCCACTCATTGACACATTGATTGCCACCAAGATACTGAGCTAATATATTTCCTTGTTATCTTCCTCCCACCCCTTTCTGAATTTGTCTCTCATTTCTAGTTTTCTCTTCCTTTTCACTGACCCACCTCCAATCTCAAGCAGCATCTCAACACACTGACATTTAGCTTTTGGCTAAATTCCTCCAACCCTGCCCAGATCTACTGTCTCACTTTGAATTTTCTTTTGTTTCCTCAAACCTTAATTAACATCATTAGCTTCTGTGGTTATAGTGGAACTAAATCCTAATTTACTTCTCTAAAGCATTCCACAGCAAGGTGAATTCATTCATTTAAAGCTTTACATTTAAAAGGGAGTATTATCACATCAAACAATGAATGGACATTGGGAGGTTCTTATGAAGTATGTATGATGAATTTATGAAATCAACCATATAAGTCCACACCCCTCTCCCCACTCTTCATCTGTGAAAGTGGAACTCATAGGTCACAGTAAAACAAAGGTTTGCAAAGTAGAAATTAAGCTGAGCATCACAATTTCATAAATGTTGATGAACTATAATTCAAAATTTATACCAGCTCATCAAATCAACTATCAATTTACAAATTCTTTACTAAAATAATACATTTCGAACTAAGATAGGTTATTCTCTTTTTGTTTTTAAATAAATTCTCATTTATAAAAGAATCTGTAGAGGACAAGCATTCACCAAGTTTTTCAAAAAACAAAAGGTTCTTTTCTTAAAACGGGTTCTAAATATACTATGATCATGCCTAACTGCCTTTGAAACATAACTATGAAATCTCAAAGGGAACCAAATACTAACTGGACTCAAAAAACCTAAACTCCAACATTATATCATAGTGCTGCCTAATTTCATGATATTAAAGAGAAGGAAAGAATATGATCTGAAAGTAGAGCAGGACAAAGGGAATTTGTTTTCCTCCTAAGTTTGAGAAAAGTTTGAAGAAATATTTAAGTGTTATGAAGCTTGCAAAGGCAAGGATATCTTTATTTGTTAATTGCATTTCAGAAAACAAGCAATACCTTCCATATGTATAACAATAATTTGTGGGTCATGGAACAAAAACCTCATGGGAATAAAATAAAGGAAAAGACATTATTATGGAAAAGAAATGATTCACAATAATACCATTAAGAAATTTTACTGTATTATGCTATTGAAGTTAACAAAACCAGACAGTGTAGCCAGCTGACTGCATTAATCTCTTCCAACTATTACCCCTGGTTTTTTTTTTTTTTTATCATTTAGAGACATCTTATGTTGTTTAGAGTGACAAGTTTATGAGATATCTATTTAAATTCTTTAGAATCTTAAAATAGACATAGAATGGTGGAAGTGAAAAAGCATTTAATTAGCAGTCAGAATCCCTGGCTTCTCATCAAGAAACTTAATGTCCCATAAACTTTGAACCATCAGAATAGCTTGGTATTTCTTTAATTACAATAATACTTCTCAAACAGTGAGTTTCCCTTAAGTATTCATTTTTCCCTTAGTGCATTTTGTTTCCTTCTGTAAATCTTTTCCTCAACTACGAAAATATTTATTGGAGCACAGACAAGTGTACAGGCATGACTCATTAGTTGCAATCACAGAGAGAAAAACAGAAGTAGAAAAAAAAAAACCCAGCAAAGCTGAGGAATGAGTAAAATCAGAGAATTTTGTGGTGAAACAATTTTGAAAGAGTAAAAGATGCTGAAAACCATATGAATGTGGGACTTAGAACTGCACTCATATAGCTATTAGGAGAGAAGCAAGACAGATATGTAACAGAGAGTGGCAGAGCCAGGCCAAAGTCCTCAAGTGTTTGTTGTATGTTGGTATGAAGTCTTTGTGGGTGATGCATTGAATGGAACTGTAGTTTTGAAAGTCCACATGTAATCATGCCTGTCTGCTTGGCTTCAATGAAGATTGCTCAGAGCTTTTGTCCTTTTGAAGTACCCCAATTATTTGCCTCTAGAGATGATGGCCAAATGCTGGAGTCAGGAAAGAATCTCAAGTCATTCTACCAGGAAAGCACTGAGATTGTGGGCAGATTTCTCTCTCTCTCTCTCTCTCTCTCTCTCTTTTTTCTCCCAACTTCACTCTCTGACTTTCTCTCATGTACATGAATAATAACTCACATACTTCTTAATATTTCTACTGTCAGCAACAAAGCAAGAAATATTATAAAAATCTCATGGAAAATGGAAAATTTTAAGTTTCCAGTATATAAGAATTCCATTTTTATATAATAAGTAAAGCTTTTATTAATTTGCTTATTTATTTATAATATCTATTCCTCGAAGGAATGGAAGTAGCTAATTTAGGATATGTTGATTATTCCTTTATTTAGTGTGCTATAGTCATTGTTTTATTTTGTTAAAGTCTTTAAAAGCATAATTTTCTAATAGCTTCACTCACTTGTCAGATTCACAGTCTTTTTTTTTTTAACAATATCTGAAGTATTTTCATTGCATGAGGATTTTAGAAATGTATCCCAAGTTAGCAATAGAATACTGTATGTGGCAATGTGTCTCCCACAGGAGCTGGCACATCAACTGTGAAGTAGGGTCACTTATTAGAAACGAAAATAGAAATTCCAACATAAAAGCTGTATTTCTTGAGAAGAAGAAGGATTTTCTGCTATGCGATTTAGACTTCTCACCCCAATTTGAAGAGTATTTGGAGTAGATCTCCTTTGCCATCAGTGGGCAGCACTGGGACAAAAGCACTGGAGTAGGAGACAGAAAGCTAGTAAAGCTCTATGTAGATATAGCAGATAATAGTACCTGGAAAATAATACCTGGTTTTACATAAATTTAGAAGCTGAATATAAAATATGAAGGAAAAAAGACTGTGGGAGTTGGTAACTTTCTTGGCTGACAATGCTTTTAAGATTTTTATTGTATTCCTTACCTAATCTTGTATTGTCTAAGCCACAAACAAGGAAATCATTTGAAAATAGCTTTGGCTGATGATCCAAGAGTTTTGATGACAAGCAAGAATGTTCCACTTTCTCAAATTCCTGATCAGAGAAGCTTTGTCTATTTTGTAATTTATATAAAGCGATGATATCAAGTGCCCATGTTGAGCCTAAATACAATTTCTCAAAGCAGGGTTCCTTTGGAGAAAGTGCTGATTTCAGGGCTGCGCAGGACAAGTGCAAGATGAGACAGTAACACGTCACACCGAACAGCAAGGGATTGTGCTCAAAATGCTCACATGAAGAGGCTCTCATTGACTAAAAATCAGACAATTATATCATCAAAAAAGATAATAACCACAAAATATTACATCATTTCAAATGTATTTAGATCTGTGGGTTTATAATGGTACTGAAATATTAACTAGTAGCTCACTATTAAATCATGTCAGTGAACTAAGCCATTACCTTGAAAACTGGCACAAAGAGAGGAGGAATCAAGTATCTATGAATGGCTGCTAACATCACAAAAAGAGAGAAAACCAGATATTATGTGTCTCAGGGTGGAAGACGATAACACTACCTTTAGTAGTCTTGTAAAATGAAGAAAATAAAAACTGTATTCCAATTTTGTACAGTCAACAAAATCCCGACTATGGACAATTTCAAAAGGCATACTACTGTTTCTTGAACAAATAAATTTCATGGGGGAGAAAGGAGATGGAGAATATGACACTAGATTAAAAGAGAATTAATCAATTGCAATACTTGGATCTTTAAGGCTTATGCCGATTACATGAGATAGCACAGATAAAGACATCTCCCATGATTTCTGGCTCACAGAGAATGCTCCACATTTATTATTTCTTCATAGAGAAGAAGGAAAACTCTTCTCTGTTTTTACCTTTTGGAGGTATTAAAAGGTAACTGAACAATGTAAAATATTTTAAACTAACTGGGTAGAAAATATTATTTTGAAGGGTGTACTTTTTGACTTTTCTCTAAAATCTGTTTTTAGTTCTTAACAGTTTTGGAGCATCAATAATATTACAGACAGATACCTTTCTGAATTTAGCAATAGAGAAGTTCACTTTTCTCTCAGCAATGTGAAAGGAGTGTGAGAATGGAAAACATCTGACTTTCCCTGACTTGTTTATTATGACATTTACTGAAGAAACTCTATTTTAACTCTTGGAATTGTGCCAGTATCACTTCCATTTTGTCATAATATTCAACTTCCTATAAACAACATCTTTCAATATTATCCACTGATGACACTGATTATTTTTGCTATACCTTTGGTTATTTGCTTTTCTCTTTTAAACTTGTTCATAATTGAATCCTCTTGAGTATTGGAAGACTTTTTCAAGGTTAAGTGTTAACATCTATGAAAGTATTTTCCAAAAGAATAGGGAAAAGAGCTTATGCTAGAGTCCCAATATAGTTCAATTAATAGAAAATAAAACTCATGATGACATCCTTAGAATATATATGGTCTTCCAGGTAGAATATAATTAGTCAAAATAGACAAGGAAAGCAGAGGCAGACAAATTTTAATTCTTAAAATGTTATTTTTAGCAAGGCCAGTGTGAGAATTCTTTCAGATGCTATTTGGTGACCCAGATATTTTAAACATATATTTGAAACATAATGTAAGTATGTGTGTACTATATGTGTATATATATATATATATATATATATATATACACACACACATTTATTATATATATATATATTTTTATATATATATATATATATATATATATAATGCAGGTATGAAAAGACTTACCAGGTACTCTGAGTACCATAATAGTTGACATTGGCATTTATTTTGCTATTTGAATTCCCTTCATAATTTGAGGGAATTTCCTCTGTGCAGTCTTTGGTGGGATGCTGAGCCTGTCTTTCTTCTATAAAAAGCAAAGGGCGCTGGACATTTCCTCTCCCTACCCTCTGGCACTGGTTAACTGGATGCTTCCACATGAGACTTTGCATTTGGAGTCAATAAAATCAAGATGTTCGGACAGCTAAGGATTATTCACTGTGGCCACAGCAGAGTCACAAATACAGGGATGATGGTAGCAAATGTCCATGCTGGTGTGGGGTCAGCAGTGGGCAAAGAGGCATGTGTCCAGGGGTCAGGATACTTCCAGTAGTACCTTAACTACACTGCTCTTGTGGTACAACCTTGGCTGACTTCTCTGCTTCCCAGGCTTCTGTGTTAGTCTGGGTTTTCTAGGGAAATAGAACCAATAGGACTTCTAACCTACAAAAGTGTGAGAATAAATTTCTTTTGGCTAAATACCAGTTTGTGGTACTTTTATAAAGCAGCCCTAGAAAACTAATACAAAGCCTTTATTACTTTTACAGTCAGAAAGTTTGTTAGCGTTGACTGTATCTGCTTTGCTTTGGAAAAGTAGTTCTCAGCCCTATCAGATTCTATTTTAATAACAAATATTTTATAACTCCCTTTTTACTATCCTGAAATAAAATTTGTAGATAACAGAACCCACCTACATAATTTCATAAAATACCAATTATTTTATACCAATATTTTGTGTACCAAAATTACATAAAATGCCAATATCGTGTCAATAATAATCTAATCAATCAATTAATTCGATTAATTGATTAATTTTATTATTAATTTATAATAGAATAATAAATATTTCAATGTCTAAATGTCTTAACAATACTTCAGTAGAAGATATAGAGAAGTAGTCAAATGTTTATACCATGAGTGAAATATGCAGATTCGCACAGGTTTTTGTTGTTGTGTTATTAATAATTCAAATACCCTGGGCAGTATTACAGTTTATGTTATGATTTTCTGAAATAGTTAACAACTTTCATTGCTTTCCAACAAACAAAATACAACCACCCATTAATTTCATGATAATTTCATCATTTACTTGATGAAACCATGCTAAGTTATCAAAACTCAGATTAATGATCACATTCTCCTTGGAATCAATAACAACATTCAGTCATAATTATTTCTTACATGTATTTCCCTACATCTGAACCTGTACAGTTTTATTCATGGTTATGTATGTCTATGGGCAGCCTGATGCTGGAAGTGCTTTAGTAAAAAGGTGCCAAGTGCTTTTTGTTCAGTATGAGTGAGAAGATACCATTGTAGCAAATGTGGCAGGCACTTAGATTTGGGAGATGTGCAGGAGGCAAGTGTCTGTCATGGGGACTTTTCATTTACCTGAATGGGATTTGGCTAGGACCACTCAACTCTAGGTTCCCAGTCAAAGCCCATTGGTAGGAAAATGCTGTAGAGCATTAAAACTTCTGTAACTGCAGAAGTAAAGCAAAACAAAATCAGTGTGCTAACCATGGTGTTGAACTAGAGAGAAAATGAGCTGAATGGTGGTTTAGGGTTTGTGAGGGAGCAGATACCTCACATTATTCTCCTTCAGCCCTCCCGAGTTTATTTTATGACCTGGAAAATAGCAATGTTTGTGAATTGCACAGTGATTTAGTCATCTCTAAAAGTTGTGGTACATGAGGCCCCTTCATGTAGGAGGATTGCTTTGGTATCTAGCAGGTTGTGTCTATCACACCTGGATCTGGTTAAAGGAACTGAGAAAACCTTGACTTTAAGAGGTCAGGCCCTGGTCACCTTTTCAGTATCACTTTTCATCAAAATGAGCCAACCCCCTTGCAGAATTGTCAGCACCGTTGTATAATGCTACCCTTAGACCAGGTTCACCATTTGAGCAATGGCCTATTCTTGGTACCCAGCTTGATATTATTAGAAAACTGAGCAGTAGTGAGTAAGAATAATATTGTTTATTTTATTAATGCATTTTTCATTTTAGTATACTTTGTGTCCTGAAAATTTTTGAATTGTATCATCAGATTTATTTCACTGCTTTTAAAAATCATAATATAGTTCATTACTCTAATATCACCATAATCTCTTTTGTCAGTATTTTTGGTTTTAACCAGTACTAGGAATTATCACTGGAATTGGAAATAACTAAAGTTCCTTGGTGTGAAATTTAGAGATCTCAGTTTTCAATCAAAAATACGGCATGTGCAAATTTGGTGTAAAATGTAAGCTCCAAAAAGTATATAATTTATCATTAGTGTTAATTGAATGATTAAGGAAAAAAACAAAAAATAAAATGGTAGTATTAGCTACATTTTGAGCTATAACTTTTTTATTCTTTATTTTTTGCTACATAACTTGAATTGTTTCAGCCATTCTGAAATATTCATTCATTTAAAAAATATTTACTGAGTATCTGCTATGAGAGAGGCACTCTTCTAGTCATATTTAAGAAAACTATAATTTATTTTAAATTCATCTAAATTAAGTAAAATTTCATGCTACTTAACTTCTTTTGAGCGATATCACTTAAATGATGCCAAATAGAGTTACTATATCCATTTTGCTTAATATCTTATATATAATTATTCATAGAAGAGCTGAGTTTGGAGTAATTTTAAATTTAAATATGGTCAAATTTATCAGTCTATATTCCTCCCCCAAATGCTTTACAACCCTCTCTTGTGATGCTTTCATATTTCATGATTATGTCATCTTCCATATCATTTTTAGTATTTTTTTTCACCTTGGTTTTCAATCAACCGCCTAATTTCGTCATTAGTATTGTCATTATCACTTAATATTATTACTTTTATTGTCAATGTTTATTTAGGTGTCCATAATATTTATTCATTTCTTTACTCATCATTGTTTCTTAACTATCACTATTCCCTTCTGGGCATTTATTCCATGCTGAAATAGATACCTTCATAGTTCCTTTAGTAGAGATCAATACGTTTAAACTTTGTTAAAAATTACCTTCTTTCCATTATTCTTTGATCATGTTTGAGCTGAATATAGACTATTTTGCAGAATTATTTTTTCTGTACACTTTGAAGGTGTTATTTCATTATATTCTACTAGTTATCAATGTTGTCAGACTGCTATTTCTGTTTTGGCGATCTCTCTTTTCTCCGCAATAGATTGTGAGGTTTTTCTTTGTCTTTGATCCTGCAGTTCAGCTACATTCATCTAGTATGTATTTGTTTTTATTTTTCTGCTTAGGACTTGTTCCTTTTCAAGCTAAATATTTATTTTTTTCAATTCTAGAAATTCTCTAAATATTTTTTCTACATCCTTTTCTTTGTCCTTCTTCTAGAACATCAATAAAATGTACTTTGGAATTCTCCTATTTTCCAAGTGTCTGACTAGCTCTTTCACATGTTCTTTCTCTTTTTGCTATGTTCTTCATATTTTTCTCAGCTTTATCTCCCAGTTCACTAATTCTCTCTCTAATGATATAAAATCACTGTTCCTCATAGATATATGACAGGAACCTACTTAATAAGCAGACTTTTTATATATTAATACAAGTTATTTTAAAAAACATTAATCATGTGGAGGCCTAGAACAAATCACATTTTAATTATATGCTTCTTGAAATTTATCTGTAGTTTATTATGATTTAATTTAAATTTGGCTTTTTCTGTACTGTCATTCAACTTGTTTTTTTAATCTACATAAGTGTGACACTTATTCAGTCCTTATTCTTCTGTCAACCAAAATAAACCATAAGAAATGGTATAATTGATGAAGAAATGATGTCAAATGTCTTAAAAGTCAGATAACCTGTATCTTCTACATCTCTTTGATCAACAACAGAACTGATCAAAAGAGAAAACAGAATCTGATTTATTTGGTTCAGGGGATATATGTTAATTTCTAATTGCAAACTGTTTTGCAAATTTTAATTAACTACTGTGTTTCTTGTCCATTTTGAGTTTCTAAAGAAGATTTTTTTACACTGTAATTTACAAAATATATTTTAAAAATAAAAACTATGTTTATTTGTCTTAAATTTCTCAGCATCTTCTTTCATTATCATTCTAAATGATTATGAGATCCGATTTGGTTATCTAATTTCAAGATTTCTTATTGTATGTGTGGTAGTATGCCCAGGCCTCAATAAAGACATTTAGGAGATCAAGAGAAATATATTTAATTTCCATTTGCAACTTTCTACCTCTTTGAGTATTTTGATGAAAAGAGAAGAACTGTGTCAGTATGAATATGAGATGTGTAAAGAAATTGAAATGCTAGGCCTGGTGACTTGCATTATGATTTGATTACTTGATTCAGAGAACCACATGGAGCCACTTAAGTTAAGCAGAGAAGTTGCATAATTATATTTGGTTTTGGAAACATCATTTAGAATTCAGTGTGGAAAATAGATGATAAAGTTTGATGACTAGAGGCAGGAAAAGTGGTTTGATCTTATAGGAAGTTTTACATAAGAAGTAGTTAAATGGACTTCATGATCGAATAATTGTGGGGATGGTGAAAGAGTCAAGGTTCATGGCATAGGCAATACAAGGCAAGGGTCAAATCTGGACAAGAAACATCCAGTCTTGAGCAAGATAACATGGGCTCTCAGTGGGATAGGTGAGTGGAGACATCTAGTTACAGGTTTGAAATTCAGGAGAAAGCCTTGGCCTACTTGTAATGGGAGTCAAGAAAGTATATGCAGTCATCCAAAAGGAGGATAAAAATGAGAAGACAAAAGGAGCAAGGACTGGTAAAATCCAGAAGCTAGTGGTATCAAGAAAATGAAGAGAAAATTGTGTTTCAAGAAAGAGAGATTGATTAACACTATCTCAAGATGCTGAAAGTAAAGCAGTTAAGATTGAGGAATGTAAAAGGGGCTAGCAATAAGGTCATGTTGTGAGAACATTTTCAGGAAATAAATAAATAAATAAATAATAAATAAACAAATAATGTCATATACATTAAGCAGAACATAATGAAACTTTTGAAATGTATGACCTTCAAGTATGCAGTTGGAAACACAATATTGAAAGCAAAAAAGTGACATGTACAGTGAGATGTTATTTATATGAATTGTTCAAATACAAAATATATAATTAATATTTCATGCTGTTATACACACAGACACACACACACACACATATATATGAAGTTTAAAAAAAGATTGGTAAGTTACATATAACGTTAAGATGTTAGGTCCTTCTACAAAGAAGTTGACAATAATGGGTACATTAGATGTGACTTTTAACTACATTGGTAAAATATTACTTCTTTTAACAAAAAAAAAAGTGATCTAAAGCAAAGAATGACAAAATAGAAGCATACGTTAAATCTTGGTAATAAGGGAGCCTTATTCTCTAAACTCTTTGTATGTTTGCAGTATTCCATAGTTTTCTAAAATAATTAGACTTGTACTGTATTTACACAAGATGTACAGATAGGAAGTATGGTCAAATTTTACTAGGGGTCAAGTGTTGTGGATATTTAAGAAACCCACATTTAATTGAGTGTGAGGGATGAGGAATAGAATCAGCTAATATTTGCAATTGTTTCAAGAAATGGTTATAACCTAGAGGGGTGGGATAGGGAGGGTGAAATGGAGATGCAAGAGGGAGGGGATATGGGGATATATGTATACATATAGCTGATTCACTTTGTTATAGAGCAGAAACTAACACAACATTGTAAAGCAATCATACTCCAATAAAGATGTTAAAAAATAATAAAATAAAAAAAGAAATGGTTATATTAGCCAAATGTTCAGTTAATACTTATTCTCAAATATAAGGAGAATACATTTATACAATTTTCATTCAGCCACAATGTGTTACTCTTATCAAACAAGCTGGCATGTGTTGTTACAGTCATAATTAATCTCAGCCTGCTAAAAATACCTCAAATAGGAAAGTAAGATACTGTATATTAATTTAAATCTTCTGCTTAATCTTTTTCTTTAACATTGGTATTTAATTACAGACACAGGCATTCCCTTACCTTTAACAATGTGCATAATATGCTAGATGTGTCATTTCGTTTTTGTAAAGAGGTTTGATCATTTAAATTGATAGAATATTCAAATAAAGCCTGAGTTTAAAAATAAATAAAAATTGACTTAGTGGAGAATTGTAAATTCTGTTAGCATTTCTAATTTTACTTTAAATACCGAAGAAAAGAGTTATGCATTTTTCCAAATAGAGATACCAAATAAATTTTACTTTAATTATCATTAGTGCATATCTTAGACTTTCATTTCCTATTAGCTGTTTTAAAACCATCCCTAATTGCCATAATCCAGTTTATTAAACTTTAAAAAGATTTTTCAAAAATGAAAAAAAATTCTAAATATTTCCCAGATATGGAAATCATAGTCCTTGAGTACACTGTCTCAAAAGAAAAACAATAAAATGCTACCATCATAAATAAAAAGAACCGCCCTCAGAGATCTTAGCCCTAGGTTCTCTAAGAAGTATTTGTATTAGCATCCATTGACCAATTTTAACAGCCAAGTTATGCCAGTATAAAGCCTGCAAATAATCTAAGCTGATTTACATCAAGATTTGACTGCAGTTATAATATTGATAGTTATAGTTATAACTTAATAGCAGAACTGAAAATCTCACAGGGAGAACACACGTCTCTTGCATGAGACTGTCAGAGTAATTTTAGATATTTTTTGATTTTGAATTCTGATCTCCCAGTGTTTGATCCTTGTCTGTTTTGAATCCTGGTGGACTATGAAATTTGATATTTTGCAAGGTGAACATAAAGAAATCAAGTTCAAGGTAACCAATAGGCATTGTTACTTACAGAAAAAGTAACAGCTTGTTCTGACCAAGGAATAGTCAAATGAGACAAAAAATTATTCTCGTAACTTTTCTGTAAGTTGGAGCACAGCTTTATTAAGAATATCTATATTCATCTCAGGGAGGCCCCTCAAACTTGAAATCGTTGTGTTTTTAATCAACTGTTCCCCATGTGATATTAATCTTTCAAAATCTTAAAACTGAGAAGGTCATGTTTTTCCCATCTGCTGTGAATCACCAGAGATCAGTTTCATCTTAGAAATTTCACTCTCCAAAATGAACCCTCTTTCTGTGACACACAATCTCTATTTGGAAAACAAAATTAATTGCAAAGCACCAATTTGTCTTTGATATTCATTATCTGTGAGTGTTTATTAAGGTCCTAGAAAATTGTATTACAATTTCCTTTTAATTATCTTCCTGAGGATACACCTCATTTCCTGATGACAACTGGAAGACATCCAAATTACCACCAGCCATAATTATGATATGTTACTTATTCAGAAGCTTTAGTAACTATTCATAGTCACTGAATGTTTATTAACTTCCATTACAAATTGTGACATTTACCTAAACTCGTCCATAAAATATTAGAGTATATCATATATATGTGAAATTTGATGAACTGATTTTGGTGGCTTTATGAGATTATTTTGTTTTGGAAAAATTGTCTTTCAGTTGGCTTCTAGTCTGTGTGAATAATTAATCTATGCATAAAACATATATACATAGAGATATTAAAAGAGTCAGGCTATGGCATTTCAATTATTATAGGAGGTATTATAGGGAAACAATCATATAATTAGTTAAGAAAGAGGCCTCCACAGGACCCTGAAGGCTGTTCTGTATGGAAGAAAAGAATTATTAAAAATTGTATAAGAAGAAGAAAGATGATATGATAGTTAGGAAAAGAATATAAGAATTTCTCCCTTTGAGAAAGTAGAGATTCTGCTTGTGATTGCAGGTTTTGAGAGTAATTAGAACATGTGGGCACATATTTGAGATAGGCCAGAGGACAGTAGAGTATTTTTTGAATATTAGAATATCCAACCATATTATTTCATGGGCTTGAGTGTGTTATTACATGTGCTGTGGTCAAAGAAAAGCCCAGACAGAATCATAGCCACATCTGCAGGAGTCATAAGCAAGATTTAGTCATGCATATGAGGAAAGTGACATTTTATTATCATTTTCATATACCAAATCCATTTATTGGGCAAGCACACAATAAATGTTAGCTGTTACTATCGTTGGTGATGATGTGATTGAAAAGATATTTCTGGAGTAAGTGCAGCTGTTGGATGCTTCCAGCAGGGGGAAGCAGACCTCTTCACAGTGAGGGTGGCTGATCTCAAAGTTGTCCATTTGCAACTAGCAAGTACTAGGGAGTTGGTTTGGTGGCATCCCAGTGTTGTCTTTACCCATCTTCTTCTTTTTTTTTTTTTAACCCATCTTCTTAATCTTCCCTCTTCTGTAGTCATTTATTCCTTCAACCTGCATTTCTTTATTTAAATATGATGGAGGCAGTAGATATTTTACGAGCAGCACATGAAGGTACACAACATATTTTATACATTGATAAATTACTCTAGTGCAGTCTGTATCAAACCTCAATTAAGGATATCTACTCCTACTGAGTTTGGAGTCTAGAACCACAGACTACTTGGCAGGCATCCCCCAAATCTGGGCTTAGCCACAGACAAGTTGGAGATGCAAACATAATATTGAGACCCTCACAACTGTGCCTCTCCAACTAGTCTGTGGCTATGTCCTTGACTTCCATGTTCCACTTTTGTCTTGTTCAGTTCAAGGAGGAGAGCTGGCCAAGGTTACCTAATAATATTTATTTGTTTGGAATTCTAAGCTCATTGTTAAGCCCACCCAGACAAATGGAGCTGCTGGTATCCACGTGCCCTTGTCTTGCTTCACTTGTCAGAGTTGTCTCCAAGATAAATTGAGATCAGCCAGTATTGCTGGGTTTCTCCCGGAAACTCAATCTCATCATGCCAGGTCTGACACGTCAACTTGGACTTTACAATATGCTTAGGATTCAGGATAAATAAATATTATTAGCACCTTTTGGAATCATGATGGACTCATTAACACACAACCTTAACCCTTGAATTTATAGCTTTGGAGTTTCCCAGGTACTTTTCTGGGAACAATGCCTACCATAAATTGTTTATTACGTTATGGATAATGTTGTTATTGTAATTGTTTTGTTTCCTTACTTGTAATTTTTTGTTTCCTTATTTGAAAAGTTAGTCTCATAATATTATTTGGAAATCAAACAAAAAATAAACAACTGTTTAGGAACATTGGATATTGGACATGCTATTAATATGGAGTTTTAAGTTTTGTGTGTTTGTGTGTGTGTGTGTTTGTGTGTGTGTGTGTGAGAGAGAGAGAGAGAGAGAGAGAGAGAGAGAGAGAGAGAGAGAGAGAGGAGATCCCCTTTGATACTATCAAGCTCAAGATTTTTAAAGACTGCAACCATTGGTTAGTGGCACCCAGAGGACTGAAAGGAGGTAGCATGTTCGCATTTGGGTAGGAAGTGGGCCAGACAGACCTGAAGTTGTAGGGATGCTGCATGACAATACAGACAGAGGGGATCACAGTGAAGCTGGCAGAGGAGGTTCTAGATGGGAGAAGCAGGGCCACTGTGTACCCTTATTCACAATATTGCCCATCATGGGGTCTTTGTGAGTACTGCCCTTAGACTTGTGCAGTACAGGATCCTCTGGACTACATATGGTAATACTGGACATGACAAGTGACAAAAGCAATTCAAGAAAATCCTAAAAATATTTATGAGGTAACTGGATTACATAACTTTATGTATGATAAGGGTCTGAAGTACACAGTTCGGATAATAACCGAAAGGTCCATCCAGTCGGGGGACTTTTTGCCCTCTGCTCCCAGGTCCCTCAGGCAACCACCCCCGTGGACACACGCCCAGGAGCTGCTCCTGCCCTGTGCTCCCTTCCCTCTGCTTTTCACTTCCCAGATGCCAAGATCTTGGAAGCTTTGAAGCTCAGCAAAGAAGGGAAATCCATTGAGAACAGTCTGTAGAGACCTATTTTTTTACAAATAAATTTTATTTATTTATTTATTTATTTTTGGCTGTGTTAGGTCTTCGTTTCTGTGTGAGGGCTTTCTCTAGTTGTGGCTAGTGGGGGCCACTCTTCATCGTGGTGCGCGGGCCTCTCACTGTCACGGTCTCTCTTGTTGCGGAGCACAGGCTCCAGACGCGCAGGCTCAGTAGTTGTGGCTCATGGGCCCAGCTGCTCCACAGCATGTGGGATCTTCCCAGACTAGGGCTCGAACCCGTGTCCCCTGCATTGGCAGGCAGATTTTCAACCTGTGCCACCAGGGAAGCCCTGTAAAGGCCTTTTATTTGAAGATCTAAAAGTGTTCATAGAGCTTGCCAGCACCCTCTGATGTAGCCGTGTGGCTGACAGGGTCTTGGTGCTCTGGCTTGGTGTCAGGCCTGAGCCTCTGAGGTGTGAGAGCCAAGTTCAGGATATTGGACCACCAGAGACCTCCTGGCCCCATGTCATATCAATCGGCGACAGCTCTCCCAGAGATCTCCTTCTGAACGCTAAGACCCAGCTCCACTCAATGACCAGCAAGCTCCAGTGCTGAATACCCTATGCCCAACAACTAGCAAGACAGGAACACAACTCCACCCATTAGCAGAGAGGCTGCCTAAAGTCATACTAAGTTCACAGACACCCCAAAACACACCACCGGATGCGGTCCTGCCTACCAGAAAAACAAGATCCAGCCCCACCTACCAGAACACAGGCACCAGTCCCCTCTACCAGGAAGCCTACACAAGCCCCTGAACCAACCTTACCCACTGGGGGCAGACACCAAAAACAACGGGAACTACGAACCTGTAGCCTGCGAAAAGGAGACCCCAAACACAGTAAGTTAAACAAAATGAGAAGATAGAGAAGTATGCAGCAGATGAAGGAGCAAGGTAAAAACCCACCAGATGAAACAAATGAAGAGGAAATAGGCAGCCTACCTGAAAAAGAATTCAGAGTAATGATAGTAAAGATGATCCAAAATCTTGGAAATAGAATGGAGAAAATACAAGAAACGTTTAACAAGACCTAGAAGAACTAAAGAGTAAACAAAAAATGATGAACAACACAATAAATGAAATTAAAAATTCTCTAGAAGGAATCAATAGCAGAATAAATGAGAAGAAGAGAAAAAGAAAGGGTCTGAGAAAATATTTGAAAAGATTATAGTTGAAAACTTCCCTAACATGGGAAAGGAAATAGTCAATCAAATCCAGGAAGCCCAGAGAGTCCCATACAGGATAAATCCAAGGATAAACATGACAAGCACCTATTAATCAAAGTATCAAAAATTAAATACAAAGAAAAATTATTAAAAGCAGCAAGGGAAAAGCAACAAATAACATACAGTGGAATCCCCATAAGGTTAACAGCTGATCTTTCAGCAGAAACTCTTTCAGCAGAAACTCTACAAGCCAGAAGGGAGTGTCAGGACATATTTAAAGTGATGAAAGGAAAGAACCTACAACCAAGATTACTCAGCAAGGATCTCATTCAGATTTGATGGAGAAATTAAAACCTTTACAGACAAGCAAAATCTAAGAGAATTCAGCACCACAAAACCAGCTTTACAGCAAAGGCTAAGGGAACTTCTCTAGGAAGGAAACACAAGAGAAGGAAAAGACCTACAATAACAAACACAAAGCAATTAAGAAAATGGTAATAGGAACATATATATCAATAATTACCTTAAATGTAAATGGATTAAATGCTCCAACCAAAAGACATAGACTGGCTAAATGGGTACATAAACAAGACCTGTATATATGCTGTCTACAAGAGACCCACTTCAGACCTAGGAACACATGCCGACTGAAAGTGAGGGGATGGAAAAAGATATTCCATGCAAATGGAAATCAGAAGAAAGCTGGAGGGGGAAGTGTAAGATGGAACGAAATGAGAGAGTTGCCTTGGCATATATACACTACCAAATGTAAAATAGATAGCTAGTGGGAAGCAGCCGCATAGCACAGGGAGATCAGCTTGGTGCCTTGTGACCACCTAGAGGGGTGGGATAGGGAGGGTGGGAGGGAGATGCAAGAGGGTTCAATAAAGATGTAAAAAAAAAAAAAAAAACAGAAAGGATGACCACAGAATACTAGAAATTTGAGAGTGGTAAGACAACATTTTGGTTTTAAAAAATTCTGCTAAAAACTACCCTAAGCTCACTTTGCTCTTATCCTAGCAACTAAGCATTTTTCTCTGCATGCTTATCTTGTGATTTTGCTATCAGAAATGATCTCAATTTCTCATTCCCTTAATGAAAAAAAAACTGTTAGTTTTATTCATGTTTGTCCTTCTGTCTCTTGGTTTCTGTACCATATTTCTTTTACTGTTCCCTTGAAATAATTCTTACCTTTCCCTTCTTATCACCTCCTGGCTGAGCTTCCTTCAAGCCAGTATTGTACTCAATCCCATAGTTTAATCACGTTAATTATAGAAGATCGATTATCATAAAATTCATAAAGAGATATATTCTTTCAATAACCACTTATTATCTACTTACCACTAGGAATGGTAGGAAAGTCACTCTTCCCTGAGTGGTTATCTCTTCAATGTAAATTTTATTCTCTTCCACATTAAATAATAAAATCAGGACTCCTTTCTTCCTATTGAATTAAGAGTATTATGCTTCTGCTTCCCAAAGAATATCTCATTCTATGTGATATAATTGGAAAGAAGCTGGAAGTGCCCAGATCTTTGTATTGTAAAATGATTTGCATGTTTATAGTTGACAGTAGTTGACAGGCTATCTGTTTTACCAAGTCTGCTAAATTTTGTTACCTAGAAGGGACAATACATTGGCAGATTACATTTTTCTGATACGGCATATATTCCTGAATTGTTGAACTTTTACATAACTTTTGAGTCATGCTGGAGCACCCTCTTCTCCATGAAGGCAAAAGATTGTTTCCTTCTTTGGTAAGTGAACTTCTGTGCTTATATATCCTCTCATGGATCCTAGCACCTGTTTTGTAAATAAATGTTTACTCTACCTCTGTAAATGGCTTGAGGGCAGTGACCTGACCTCACCACAATGCCCACCAAACACCTGGCAAGTAGAAGGGATGCAATAACTGTTTTCTGAATTGGACTGAGTAGGGGAAAAGTTATGGAAGAAGCAATTACGGAGCATTCCCTGTGCGCCAGTCCTCTGCTTCTGCATGTAGTTATCTTTTAAACTTTCCCACAATTCTCTAACAATTCTGCTAAGAAAATACCATCCAGAATGACTTCGAGGAAGAACAATTGAAATGTGTTTTTCATTACCCAGCACATCTTGTTTTCTAGTATATTCAAAATGATTCCTCTGCTAAAATAAATTAATATTTGTATCTCAGCGGACTCAGAACAAATATCATTACAAGTAGACAAGAGAAGTGAGTGGGAAAGGAAGGCATTTTAGAGTTAATCAGAAAAATTATGGCCACTTCATTCACAAGAAAAGCAAACACTGGCAATATTTACATAGATATTTTCTTGCTGGACTGGAAATTATAAAGTGATTACTTTAAAAAATACTCAGTAACATTATTTTATTTGGCTTAAGCTATTTGGAAGCAACATTAACACTGGTTGGTGAGAGAAAGATTGTAAAATATATTGTAGTTAAACTTAAAGATAATACTACTCAAGAGTTAACAATACAAAAATTATTTTATGACCTCCCTAGAGGAGGGTGTCTACTGCCATTTCCAAGTACCCCATAGTTTTTTAAAACCTGAGTAGATAATTATTATAGAACTTTAGGTAGGTATGTGTGTGTGTATATATATACATACATATATATATATGTATATATATGTAAAACTATAGTGAAAGTACTTAGAAAAATAGAATCTGTCAATGCTAATGAAATGGAAGTTGGTTGTGTATAGAAGTAGACACTGGCCATTTATGGCTACCCAAAAGTTTTAAAATACTTTTTAAAATATATTTTGATTGTTCCTCACATTCTCACATTGTTGTTAATTGTTAATTACCTTTGCCAAGATAATAAAATAGGATGAAATATACATAACTTAGGTCTCACAAAGTTGACACACCCATGCAAGAGTTTAAATTGAAGTTGAGCTTCATGGGGCATCAATGGGACTTGCTTCTTGCTGCTGGCATAGGTGAAGGCAGAGGCTGGGTACCTCTGCAGCAGCATTATCTCCCTTAGCAGACCTGTTGTGTTTGGGAAGTTATTTCTGGAAGTTCACCCATTAGTCTTCCTACAATACTGTGAGGTTTCAAACAGCCTTTAGTAAATTAATTGGAGCTCAAACTAGGTAGTATAAATTATTCTCTTGTCTGAAAATAGGGAACATGTATCTTATTTTATTATTTAATTTTTTTCTTTTCTTTTTTGACCACACTGTGTGGCTTGAGGGATCTTAATTCCCCAGCCAGAGATTGAACCTGCTCCCTGGGCCGTGAAAATGCACAGTCCTAACCGCTGGACAGCCAGGGAATTCCCCCATATGTCTTATTTTAAATTATTATATCTGATGCCCAAAATATTATATCATATACCCAGAAACTCATACTTAGCTTCACTTATGGTGAGTCTTTGAAAAACATTTGTTAGTGATGATGATATGATAACAGCATTTGCCAAAACATAATGTCATGGGCTTCATTGCCCATATTTAATGGGCTTTATTGCTCAAAATTTGTGCTCCCCTTTGATTTTTCTCAATAAGAATGTAAATACCCTGTACTTAAATATAGTAGATATCTATATTGTTAAAAAAGAAGTTGCATGCATCATGAGGGATATTTTTTTAAAATTCTAACTTGAAAACCTAACTTAGCTATGCCAAGAAATGTGTTTTCTGAAACCACTGTAAAGATTAATATATGTATAAGCCAAACCTTTCTTTTTCTATATCTCTTTTGGAACTAGTTCAGAAATATTTCTGCAGCCAAATACATCTATCAGTTTTTTCACTATAAAAGGCAAAATTTATGGATTTCACCAAATCATTGCATAATAAAATGAAAGAAAATTGAGTAATATGAAGTATAAAAATGTTCTTTTATCAATTCAGTGCTCCAAGTATTCTTTGTCTTCACTTTTGTATATCTACATTAAAAAGAAAAGATTTACTGTTAAAAACTTTCTTTATTCTATAACATCTAAGAGAGGGAGATGATATGACGAAATTGGTATTTAATATAACATCATTTATCTTACTATCCAACAGCTTAAAATATTTCCTTTACTGTTTTATTAGAATCATAAGGAGTTTAAGTTTTATTGGTTTATAAGTAAGCTTGAAGTATCTCCCTGACATTTTTTTTCCCCTTTACACCTCAAAGTCACATAACTGAATTGATCATAACCCTTGCTTATGACACATTCTCATCATTGATCCACATTCGACCTTCTTTTAATTATTCCTTATTCATTTGCCTTTATAATCATATGATGAACATCTCTGACACTTTCTGGCTATAGTATACATTTTCCATATTTATACAATATGCACTCTTTGCAGAATACCAAACTACTATGAGAGATGAAACAGAAATAGGAGATCTAGCTTTAGTAAGTGTCCTGGAGTCTTTTATAAGGAAAGAACACAGGCACCATTAAAGAAAAAATTTCTAATAAAAAATACTAGTTAGTATAGCACTTCTGGTGTAGTTATTGCTTCTACAAATTAGAACTACAAGCAAGTTAGAAGAATATTAAATTAGCAGGTAAATTAGAAACCAAGGCTAAACTAAATTGTATAAGTCATGGATTCTCTAGTATCTGTATTTTAGCATTATGTGCTTTTAATAGATGGCACATAAATCCAAACCAACAGAAGAATGAGGAATACCCTTATGCTCACTTATCCCCAGGTATGATGAAGATACAAATCACTCTTTAGAAACCTTAACTGATAGAGCAGGTAGGAGAGCTTGAACAAGAACAAAACTAATCTCCTTCAAACAAATACATTATAAAGAATTCTTATAATTTCATACTTTCCTTCTGGAATTAAGCATTGTGTTATAATTCTATAAACATATTGTCCATATTCTTATCTTCATATATGTCCTATTAAGTCATCCTCATTATATAGATAGATATTTGTGAGCTTTTCTTGAGCTAGAATATTTTTATGGGAGATCTGATTAGGTTGGAGTGAAGCTAGATTTAGATGGTTTTAATATTTGTAGTATGTTATGGGTGAAAATGGGGTGGCAGAATAACAGAACAAGGAGCGAGTGTTGGGGGTTTTCATGATAATAACCAGATGAGACGTATAGTAATGGTAAATGCTTTAAAAGAAAGTGTATACATGTGTGATGGCTTTCAAAGGCTAATCAAAGGTAAACAGGCATCATTCTTTATTTTTCTGTTACATTCCTGGATTAGTCTTCTAGGGCATCCATAAAGGAATACCCGCAGAGTATGTGGCTTAAACAAGAGAAATTTATTTTCTTTCCATTTTGGAGGCTGGAAGTCCAAGATAAGGTGTCGGCAGGTTTGGTTTCTCCTTGGCTTGCAGATGGCCACCTTCTTCATGCTTCCTCACTTGGTCTTTTCTCTGTGCTCATGCACCTCTCTCTTCTCTGTGGTTTAATCTCCTCTTCTTATAAAGACACCAGTGAGGTTGAATTAGATCTTAGAATCAAGTCTAAATGGCCTGATTTTAACTTATCATTTTAAGGCCCTATCTCCAAAAATACAGTCACACTCTGAGGTACTGGGGTTCGGACTTCAACAAATCATCACCCAGATTATGAATAACATAATCCAACCAAATTAGAAAACTTCTCTTTTCCTGAACAAGCCAATATTTTATTGCCTTGTCACTCTTGTAAAATATACTCTCTCTATTTTTCTCCATCACAATTTTACTCATCCTTCAAGACTTCACCACTTTTTCCAGGGGCATTTTAAATCAATCTGCCTAGAAGTGATCTCTGCCCTTGCGCTCCATTAATCTTTTGTTTGTTGCACTCTATTAGAATTTTTATCAAATGACATCTTCTATCAGAATTGATGTGTGCCTTATTTCCTCTTTCATACTATATTTTATAGAACTCTTGTCATTTATTTTCAAATTCCTGCATTACATGGTGCAATGCCTTGTGTGTAGTGGATGCTAAATATGCTTTGTTGACTGTTTAAGACAATGATGTGAAAAGGTAGGTTATATTTTTTACTCCAGTCTGTTAACATTTTTCCCAATGTTTTCAACTGTATTCAAATGGGATTTACCACAAAAATCCCCCAACACTCACACTGCACTTTTAATGACTGCCTTGTTTAGCATATTTCATGCATCTTTGAATGTAATTCTCTCAGTATTTGATAGGTAAGCAGACAAAAAAGAGAGCAGCAAGGATAGAGTAGATTAACAAGCTTAATCTCATTAGTTTATAGAGAACATAAATCATTACTTATTGGAAATAATATAAAGACAATTTTCCTGTTTTGATGGCATTCTTAGAATGGGAAGAGAGTACCATGGAGTAAACACATAAAGAAAAGGAATATTTATTAAGAATCTACTTCAGGAGAATAAAAGTGGTGGGTGAAATTCTGCAGGGCTTCATTTTCTGTTTTGGAGAGACTAAGAAGCTATCGACCAGGAGCCACATATAATGTGTAGCATTCTTATAATATAATTTGGAATTTCCTATTTCCCTATAGAGACTTATAGTAAAGTCATTAAAGTGAAAAACACCTGCATCATTGGGAACAGCAATCAACGGAGTTGGAGTGTGATGGTGACTGTGCTTTACACAGTGCAGCCATTTCCCCAGGCAGGTTTTAGGGAAAAGGGTGCTCTCACCTCTTGAGAAGAAGTAAAATAAGAAGTAAAATTTGGGCGCTCACTCTACAATACAAAGAAGAAGAGGGGCTCCTGGGGTGGTATTATCCTCTGTAATGTCACATACAGGGTTCTCACAGATGTGAGTTTTGATTCCGCTTTGTTTTCCCTTATGGTATGTAAAAGAAGGAGCTTTTCTATATTTCTTAGTTTTTGACAACCCATCCAGGAGGCTGGTCTTTGAACTCCTACACATCCATTCCCACAGACACTAAATTTATCTAGAGCACACTTTGGCTCTAAACTCAGAACAGATGGAGAAAGATGCTGTCTAAGAAAAGCAGAAATTACAGAATTACATTCTGGTTTGAATGTTCTTCATTAAGATAATTTATTGTGTTAATGCTGTGACTGCATCCTCCTCCTCCAAGGATAAGTGACTTCTGGCCTAACTGTGGCCAGAAGAAGTGAGCAATATTATTCCTTTTTTTTTTTCTGTCCAGCAATAAAGTAAAAGATAAACATGAAAAAAGGATAAAGAGTAGGGGAATGAAAGAAAGGTCTTTCCCTGAAAAGTCATATTCAGTAGTTTAGGTGGGGCAGTCAGTGGTCTGGGGAAGTACATATAGGAATCTGTATATTTAAACTCATGGCCTTATAAGCAGACCAGTTGGAAGAACATTGCCAAAATTTTCTTTTCTTCTCTTTGAGTTCATGGTGATTAAAAAACAAAATTATACCAAAAACATAGGAGTAAGTGTTGGTATGATACATTGACTGGTATTGAATTAAGGGGAAAAAAAGGAAAAAGTGATGGTAAGGAATATTGTAAG
The DNA here is from genome assembly GCF_002837175.3 of Physeter macrocephalus. Lineage (NCBI taxonomy): Eukaryota > Metazoa > Chordata > Mammalia > Artiodactyla > Physeteridae > Physeter > Physeter macrocephalus. The sequence continues at coordinate 120,839,248 of NC_041214.2, forward strand.
GACATTCTGAGGAATGTATCTAGGCTAGATAAGGGTTTACTTCTGAAATTGAAACCTACCAATGGTAAATTTAATTGGTGGGTCAGTTCTGATGAATTCAAGGATGGATGTGAAAACTCATGAATGTGTTAAGTCCCTGGATGGCTGTCATGGATTCCAAATTCCCAGAATATCCTGCATGTCCCCTGAAATTACTTTTTAGTATTTGTGGACATGCTATACTGAATTAGTAAAAACTGAGGGCACATTTTTAAATTAACATTATGGTAAAATAAAGTATAATTCTGATATTCTGTGTTTTGCACCATGCATGGAAAATTTTACACCATGGGATGAAACTAGTTCTGGCCACTCCAGATTTTATCTTAGATCAATGAGTGCTTCTGAAACTTGAATGTGATACTAGTCACCTCGGGAATATTGATAAAAATCCTGATTCTGATTCACTAAGTCTGGAGTGGAATTCTGAATTTCTAGCAAGCTCCCAGATAATGTTGTTGTTACTGGTTGAAAAACCACACTTTAAGGAGCAAGGCCTTAGGTGACTAAAGATTCCCCACCCACACACTTGTATCAAATACTTTCCTAATGAGTTTCAACATAGAAATTTTAATCAATTATTTTTGGAGAACATTTGAAAAATTAAAAGTCCTTAAGTTGGGGGAGAGACAATAGGTAAAGTATGGCATTTTCATTTTCATTCCTATAAATATGACCATAGGACATCAGAGAAGAAAAATCATGTAGACACCAAGTACATATATGAATAAAATTTAATTTTGTATTTAAAATATATAATTCTCTTCATTTAATGTTAATCATTTAAGTCAGCCTGTCCATCTTCCTCTCAGACATCCATTTGTTTGCATATGTAGCAGAGTTCCTGCCATTTTTTGGTACTCAATAAATATTTTCTAAATGAATGAATGAGAAAGTGAGGAATATGCTTAGAAGTTTTATTCTTCATGGCAGTCATACATTATAAATAATTCTTGTAAATATTTGTAACTGATATGATTATCCTTGGGAAGAGGACTTATCAACTCTTCATATCTTTTTATTTGCCTAGAATCCATTTTATACACATTTACATATATTTACACACCAGGTATTAGGATGTGAGTAAAGGAATTCTGTCCTATTCTTGGTCTCCAGTACTGATTTAGAAACCATCATATAGAGATTCACTGGGACAAAAAAGTCCCAAATGATTTAGGAAAAGCTGATATCACTCTGGCTAAGATGAGCTATGTTGATTTTTTTTATGAAAAAAAAAAATCCCACCCTGAAAAATGGGAGGTTTAACAAGGAAGAGCAAGGAGACATTAAAAGAAGATGCTAGCAAAAGTACTGAGAAAAGGGATCACTGAATATGAGAACAAACTATGTGAGGTAAGAAATGATTTTACGAGATGAATTGTACTTTAAAACATTGCCTAGAGCCAGCTCTAATTCTTTCCCTTTTAAAAAAGCAAACATTTGAGCATGAATCTCCTCTGCCTTATCTCAAAGTTTAATCTCTTCTGCCTTCTGGGTTCCAGAGTACACTCAGATTTTCTCCACCTCCTAAAACCCTTCACCACACTGTGCTGATTAATTTCAGTTCTAATGCCACCATTTGTACTACATTTATACCACATTGCTTATTAGTTGTCTCATCAGGAAAATGTGTGGGTTAATAAGATAGTTTATGTGTTAAGAAAGGACAGCTGATTGTAAGCCAGAAAACTCAGTTTCTGTTCTCAGCATTTCCATTCTTTCTGTGTGACCCTGAGAAAGTTATTTAATGTTTCTTGGTTTCAGAATGACAGTGGGTGGACTCCATCAGCCTCTCTGATCCTGAGCTTCTAAATTTCAATTTCATGAGCATTTTTTGATAAAGTAAGCTCATTTAAAGTAATTAAAATGAACACAGTGCAAATCACAGACATTTGGCATTGTCAATTTCTGTTAAAAGATAGCTTTCATTTGATGTGAATATATACTTGACATACTCAACCTTATGTTTCATGGTAATGTCCCTGGAAACAATGAGAATTTCTAGTGAAATGGAAACTGACTCTGTATCATGTTTTAGCATAAGTGTGTTTTTTAAGGAACCATGAAATTTGTATGCATGATGTATTTTTATTAAATTCTTGAGCTTCTGAAGTAAATATTAAGTCAGAGTTTAATTTTGTATAATTTATGTAATTTTATATAGCTGTCAACATTTTCTGCAATGGAAATACCTTGGACATAATTTTAAAAGTCTATGAAAAATTAATTCTCTATATATGTATGCATATCTCTATATGTATATACATACATACACAAGGTGTTATATGTACGATGTTACAGAAAAACCCAAACAAACTTTTTGGCCAACCAAATATATATAAATTTTGTTTCAGTACAGATATTTAAGCCATTAAGAGAAAACTCAAACTCAAATCATCTACTTATATGATTTTTCAACATTTGGCTGCCAAATGATTGAGGCTAAATTCTAGTTCACATGTATACTATAGAGTAGCTTTCTGAGTATAAAAGCCAAAACAAAGCCAATGCAGTTTTCAAATAGTGCTATGAAGACTATATTTTTTCCCACTTAGAAAAGGAAACCCTATACACTCTGAAAAAATATCCAAGAGTATCAAGTACTATTAAGGTAAGAAAGACAAAAATTCACCCTTATTAGGACTGCTTTGAATTATCTCTGATTCTTCATTGATCTGAAGAAGACACTAAGAAGGACTTACTTACTCCTGTAACTGTCTTTTGGGGATCATTATTACAATTTGTTCAATGTAAAACTGTCTCAAATGTTAGAAATAGGGATTATAAAAGATACTCATAGCACAGTGTCATTTGAAGGAGTCATCATACTTAATAAAACTGAATGGCAAGATGCTTTAATGCACAATTATAATCTAAATTCTAGATATATCTTATAATAAAAAAATCCCAGATAATATTAACTAATTAAATATATAACATGAGTGATCACAACATATGTGTTTATATACTAATTCAGCAATCATAAGTGTACATAAATGATAAGGTTGTTTCAAGAGTCTCAACAAAAATTAACAAAGGAATTTGGTGAGGTAATAGTGTACATTATTTTGTCAAGGGCTATCTTAAAAATGTAATGCAGTATGTAATTCCTGATGATTAAGAGGTATCTCCCAAAACATGAGGAATAACTGCTGTTAAAATTAACTACTAATCTAAAATATTAAAACATTTATAATATATTATCAATATAATTAGTGATTTTTTAACATTTCACGTTACATTATTATTATTATTTTTACACAGTTCTCTCTAGTTCTCAGTGATCTCAAAACTCCATCAGGGCTTTCATTTTGTTCACCAGTCTTTGGCCTAGTTTCACTTTGGATATTTTTCTCAAGAAGCTCCACAGAGTTTTAGAAATTTAATGAATTGCCATTTTATTTAGTTGACTGTTTCTGATGTCTGGTCTTTAGCAAAAATTTAATAACAATTTCCGTCCTCACAAAATTCGGTATACAAGTGAGCCTAGGTGTTCTCATAATGGAGACAATTAAAGATCTTCTGAAAATCAAGATTAAGGTTTGCAAGAACCTAAGATGGATTATCTAAATGATTTACTTGAATGTTTCAAGAATAAATAAGAACTTTAAGTGGTGTTTGTAAATACTTTTGCCGTCTGTTTAACTAAAAGTCATTCTGTTCCTAATTTCATTTTTGCTGTGTTTTTCACCTTGAGTATGATATGATTTTAGTAATAGGATTTTCCTTTATCAGAATATTTAAAAGTTTCTTTTGGATTTAATTAATCTACAGATATAAATTGGAAGAATTCTTTATGGTGCTCTGATGGTTAAATTTTCATTTTCTTGGGCATGTTGATAGCGTGAACATTTGGATTATGAAAATTAAATATACTTTTTATCTTCTGTTTTTCTGTTTCAAAGTCAGGGAGAAAAATAATGCAAACTTAAGGGTTTTTACAATGAACTTTTAATGATTCGTTTGTGAAATAGTCATCTATATCTAAGAGAATTGTTAGTTGTTTTTTTTTTTTTTCTCTTTTTTCTGAAAGGGAAGAATTTCCCAAGGGGAGATAAGACAAGAAACTAGACTTCCCGTTCAAAACAGGATCACATAGACTTGAGCCATTGAGAAACGTGGTTGAGGGTGAGATGGGAGTTTGAATTTCAAAATTCCAACATAACTCGCTTTGGTGGGAAGGGCACTTTGTGGGTTTTAAGTATATTAGAAGGTTACAGGATAACTGGTGTTTCTACCGAAGAAAATCTACCCCCACTCAGTGGGGATGGCCTCTTGGCAGTGGGTTCTGGTAAATCTCACATGGAGTTCTCAGATCCAGGAAAGCTCTGGAAGTCCAAACCCTGCTCTCCAAACAGTGGCAACTTTTCAACCCCTCATCATCAAGTTATTGATAGATTGAGTTAGTATAAGCTTAATAAAAAGCTGTCAGAAATAATTTTCTAATAAATAGAATAGATAAGGTTTACTGATTTCTGATCCTAAATAGGTGATTCTGTCCAAAGAGTTGCCTCTCTCACTGAGTCCTGGAATCATGTCACTGGGTGGGAGTACCTTTTATTTCACGACTCAGGTAACATTTTAAGTGACACTACCTCAGAAAGAACACACTATTTTAAATATATAATCTATTGTAGCTAATCAATATCAGGTCTATTCTTTAGAGCAGCTTTGACAGGAAGAGGAGGAAGAGAGAAAGACCACTCTGTGTCAGGAAAGAGGAGGAGCAGGGAAGCGTCACCTAGATGTTTGTGTAGCAAACATGGGGCTGCATTCTCGCTGATGGTCTCCTCAAACCACAAGATACTCTACTCAGCACCCTAATAGCAGATTTAACACTATGATGCATTAGCAAATGATGATATTTTAATGAGATTTCATGAAGAAACAATAGTAAGAGTTCACCACGTACCCAAGAGTAAAACTTAATAGGCTCTGTCAGGATCATGGATCCTTGTCCCAAGTTCACCGTCCACCTCATGTCTCTGTTCTTTCTCTCACTTCCAGTCTAAAATCATTTCTCTGGTCCTGAGTCATTCTGCTTTGCCCTCCCCTTACATTGTTCACTCAGTATGTCATGTGCTATTAACATCCTTGCCCCACTCAGGAATCATCAATTATCACCTCTCCAGGGAAAGTCAATTGTCATTTAAAACTTCTTTTTGGATCTCTGATATCCTACTCTATGTTTTATCAAAATTTCTGTTTAACAGAAATGAACTCTTTCTATGTGGAAGGTGGAGGTTGGATAAGGTGAGAAAGGCTATTGCTAAAAAAATAGTTGTATGTGTATGTATTTATTTATCCTTATTGTTGAACCTTCATCACTTTTTTTCCCAGTCTGGTGACCAGGATTGGACAAACAAAGAACACCCGAAGGGCTCCTTTATCCCATTCCTTTGGGCATAGGATACATAGTAGCCAAACTCCTTCTTCTTCAAATTGCATCCCCTCTCATGCCAAGTAAAAGAACTGACTAAATTCAAAGTCACATCACAAAATATTCCCTATATCATGTCCTTTGGATCACTGTGATTTTTACTTCCTTTTTCTCTTCACTCAGGGTTTCATTCCTAGTCTAACGATGACTGCTTCTAAAAGGGAGGAGCAGAAAGAAGGAAAGGGATCTGCGCTTCTACATCACCAGAGTGGAATGGAATTCCACATTTGTTAAACCTTTGCCCATTAGTGTTTAAATACACAATATTTTGAGGCTCAGAGCTATTGAAGTTTGTTGTGATCATGGTAGTTCTCTTCATGGCATGGAATGTACAGAGATTTTGATTTTGTTTTGTTTTTATTTTTACTTGTGAAAAAATGTGATGCTGCACTGTTTCTTAAAAAAAAGATAGATCCAAACAGATTTCAGAATTTTGGAAGCTGGTTTAATGTATCTTTAATTCTAATGTTCTATCACATTTCCAATAGTTATATTTTCTTTTCTTTCTGTAGGGTCTTTGGAATGTGAAGGTGGGGACACATTGTCATAGGTATATGGCAGATTTTCACCCACAGTCCATCTTTCTTGTGTAACCCTTAAACCATCATCAAATGAAAGAAAATGCTATTTAACACCTAATTGACTACAGCCAATTTTGCCTCTAAGGTAATGGCATAATTTCACGGTCTACTACATTTCTTAGAGTTATAAAACTGTCTTTTTCTCTGAGATGTTTTAATGTTATATTAGGTTGTTGAGCATTATAACGGAGGAAGACATAAGGACAAGACCCCAAGCCAAGGCTACATTTACCTATACAAAACGTTCATGATTGGTGACTTGTTCTTCTGAGTGAATCTTTCGATTTCTAAAACTCAAGTAGTGTGTATCAATGATAGACATGCCTCCATGTGCCACTTCACCTTGAAATTCTGACACTAACCTGAAAAGCTACTTGAATAAGTTATACTGATAGGTGAAGTACCATTTCAGCTGCATCTACTTCACCACTGAGGAGATCCTTCAAAATTTGCTCATCACACTGTCTAGCTAATAATTCTAGTGTAACACAGAATTTATCCTTTGCCTTCTTATATTCATTTTTCTTTTTATTGAAATTGGTAATTTTGAAATAGTATATATTTTAAAATAATACAAAAGCTTTTAACATGTAAATTATTAATTTTCCAGTTCCCCTCAACCAAGTTTCACTACCAAAAATAAATACCCTTAATTTACTTAACAAATGATTATTATAAAGCTGAAAACAAGCAAAGAATTCTCAAGTCAATGATCAGATCCAGTTGAATATAATGTCCCCTATCATCCTGCCCTGTAATTTTCTTTCCCAAAATTTATTTAGAATTTTAGGTAGGAAAGGACATGTCCCAGAATGCACTGCAGTAAGCATGAACACTCTTAAAAAGTCCTGAGAGGGCCAGTAACATCCTTTTAGGATATTTTAAGGTACATCTTAGGCAAGCTTTTAGGTTTTTAGTGCACATTAAACAAGACTTAACCTATGTGAGTAAATTTGCTTTGAGGGGCACCACACACTTACATTAATTGAAAATGATTAAAGGAATTACATGATAAAATAAAACTGACTAGGAAAGTAGCTAAAATTTCCATCATAATTCTTCTAATTTAGCAGCTTTTAAATCAACCCCAGCAAACTGCCCTTGTTTTGTAGTTCACAATCCTATGTTGTAAGCTTTTGGTGTTTGCTTTTATAAGCTTTTAGAGTGATTTACTAAAGTTTAATTATTCCTCACTACAGGAGATCAGTGTTACCACCAATCTGTAGCAGGCTTAAGTGTTCCATGCAATGTTATATGAGTTGGGAGAGAGGATTATGCATTCTTTCATTTAACGTGAACGCAGCACAAGTGATTTAATTATTGTGACAATTACTTTATAGTGTTGCATCACCTGTAGTATCTTTTTATTTGTTTGTCCCCAAATTATAAGGTTTCTTGGTGTCATTCAATTAGCTGATTTACTTAGTTTGTAAATATGCATGTCATTCTTTTGGCACTGAAATATTAAGAAAACATCACTGTCATTTGGCTATACTATAGATTTTATATTGGAGAAGATAAAAGCTCACCAGAATCCAACTGAGAGAGGTTGCTTTTTTCCACTTTGAGGAGAAAGAGTGCCAGATAACCTCTGTAAAACTCTCTACCCTATAGAGATCAAACAAGGATTTTTTTCTTCCCACAAAATATACTTTTGGTCCTGGAGTCTTCCACCAAAATTTGTCATTACTTAATATTGCTTTTCACTTTATCAGCCACAATAAATTTTTTCTAAATATTATAATATTAAAGCTCTTAGATAACAATCAAAATTTTAAAAAGTTATATCTATATCTATGTAGTATTCAGTTCTTCTCATAAAATAGTGTATGGAATAAAATAAGAATTTATAGACTTTTACCTTAAGTAAAAACATGTAATCATTTCTTGAGACTTCATCAAAAAACATCTCTTATTTTACTGGCAAGGTTTTATGGTAACTTTTCAAAACTTCTTTTCTTCCTTATCTGCTACTGGAGAATGATTTTAACTCAAGTATGTTAAGATTTTAGGTTACATTTTATTCCTTCAAGTTATTTTGATCACTTCTGTTATCTACATATTTTACTTTAGCCTAGTAGACCTATTTGAACTCCAAAGTGAGGAAGAAAAGCCTAGAGAATTGAAATTCTTTCAATAGAGGAAGAAATAAAGGGCAGATTTTAGTCCTAAGTATCTCTTTAACTTCATCCCAAAGTACAGGAGGGATCTACTTGACAGAATTGTAGTGAAGAATCTATGGGGTTACTCTTTAGAAATCATTTAGTGCCAAGTACATAATAAATGAAGAGAAATTCTTATTATTCTTCTGCCTGGTATATAATAAATGTTTATAAACTATTGTTACATGGTTGTTGGTGGTAGTATTTTTCTTGTACACAACTTGTGGAAATATAGTCTCCATTTCCCTAGGATAGCTTCCTTCCTAGAATTCTCCTTTTTTTATGCAAATAGATCACCAGATATCTCACTCACTGGACAATAGAACCTTGGAATGGAGTCAATTTACATCCTCAACATAAAACACATGTTAGGTCAGTCAACTTCTCAATACCTCCATTTCCTTTCTGTAAAATAGGAATTAAAAATAGTTGCCTTCTCACAAGATATTGTGCCAGAAAATCACTTGTTTTTACATTTATTCTTTTATGTGAATTCAATAAATATATTCTGAATAATTTGCCAGATTATGGACTGGGCAATAGAAATAACAAGAAAGAGTAGACTTGTGCTTATCTTCAAATGGGCAACAGGTATGAAAGCTACCTGGGAGTTATAATGCTCTGTTAATGTGAGGTAAAGTAATATCATAGTAAAAGGAGTATTTTAGTGGTTATGACCTCAAATATCTTGAGGATGGTGGTTAATTTTAAATTTTAATTTGAAAATCGGTTAATAATTTATCATGCAGAATTACGTGAATTAATTTTCTATGAATACATATTATTTTAAATGGAAAGAGTATATGGAAGAGGGTTTTACTCTGAAGTGTTTTGTATAATTTATATTTTAATAAAATAATCATAAAATTCATGTCATAAAGTAATTTAAATTTGGTATGGATATTTAAATAAACTATGGGTATGAATATTTTAAATTTCTAATAACACATTGACTAATTGGTATATTTTTCATGATAAAGCATGATTATTTAAAGATACAAAGCTATTTCTAAAATTTAGTTAGGACTCTAAACTTGCTTTCAATCTCCTTTAGAATGAATACAAACTAGATATTTAGAATTTCTAATGCCACATGAATCTTCTATTAAAGAAAAGTCTAGGATGCTACTCAGTTATACAGCCCTGTTGGTTGACTCATTTGACATACATTTTGCTAATCTACACAATATTTTTTTAAATTTACAAAGTAAACTTAATAGTCAAGAAATCTATTTAGTAGATTTAGGGCATAGTTCTGAGCTACCTTAAATCATTTGGAATAAATTCAACCATGGAATTATACTGAAGCCTAAACAAAATAACTCAAAATAAAATCATGAATCTTAAAGCTTAATATTTTAACATTAGTGTTAAAATTATCTTTAACATGCTAATAACCAAAAATTGAATTTCTATCACAAAGCCCTATTATCTATTTCCAGAGATACCTGGAGTAGTGCATGATCGCCCTTGATATTGTCATATACACTGCTTCCTGTAAGCAATAACTTCTTATATGATGACTTCACGAAACTCCTGGTTATATACATTTGAACTTTACCTAAAGAGAAAAGAGCCTGTATGCAGACTTAATGGTTCTTTAGTGATAATATTTTGGAAAGGATGCGATAGACTATATGAATATAATTTAATAAAAAATAGTCAAATTTCAATTTTAAGTAATAAATAATAATTTAGTGACTTGATTTACTTTTAAATTTGGGGGTGAATAATATTGATCTAGAGCAGTTCATTTTTTTTTTTTTTTTTTTTTTTAGCCGTACGCGGGCCTCTCACTGTTGTGGCCTCTCCCGTTGCGGAGC
>NC_041214.2:120849364-120859016 GCF_002837175.3 Physeter macrocephalus
CTCTCCCGTTGCGGAGCACAGGCTCCGGACGCGCAGGCTCAGCGGCCATGGCTCACGGGCCCAGCCGCTCCGCGGCATGTAGGATCTTCCCAGACCGGGGCTCGAACCCATGTGCCCTGCATCGGCAGGCGGACTCTCAACCACTGCGCCACCAGGGGAGCCCCAAGTTCATGATTTTAATGTTAGTATTTCTACTAAAATGAAACTTGGGTAGATCAATTATTTTTCTCAGGTATATTCATAAAGCATTTTTAGGTATTTGAAAAGTTATCGTGTCCAAGTTCCCTTTGTTTTTCTTTTTTTCTAAGTTCCCGTTGTGAATCTCCTTCAACCTCAGACCCTTTCAGTGCAACACAAGCCAAGTTTGTGATGAGAGAAAACCAAACAATAAGGACCCAGTGTTTTTAAATCTTTTGAAAACTGCCAACTTATGTTTCTCCTTGAAGATTTCATTCCTACTGACATTTGTAAAAATGCCTGTTTTTTATTAAATCCAATTTGGTCAACATTTGTTGATAATATACTATATTCTTAGTACTGTGAGGAGAAAAATGACATATAAAATAAGGCTATAGTTAAGGAGAATAATCACTCCCTTAGATGATTATAATTCCCACACAAGTCTTAAACTTGTAGATAATTCTGAACCATTTTCTCATTTTGCCTTGAACTATTTCATTCTTTAAGGAGCCCAATCTTTTCCTTAGACTTGAATTTTACAGTCATTACTGGAGCCGCTATTGTCTTCATATTCCATAGACATTCTTTGATTTGTAGACCCTGATGATCTCATGTACTTTTCTTTGTTCATTTGCTTCTCCTACTTTGTTCAACAGGTATTTTATTTTTTAAAACTGGGCTATGTTGGGGAAAGAAACACCATGAAATATGTTATTTCAAAAATATATAGAAGAAAGCCTATTATCACATCACTTTTGGTGGGTTAGACATCTGGATATTTTCATACCTATAAAATTTCCTTATAAAGGAATAATGTATCTGCATGCTTTGTGTTTTATGCTCACACAACTGGAAACAGAAAATGGAAATATTATTAAATCACCTTTGTTTCTAAATCATATGATGATCTTTATTCAAATCGCAAAGGAAGAGAATCACTGGAATACTTACGCTAAACAATTGTTTTAAAGCATAACAATAACAAAAAAAAAGTCTTCAAAATTAATCATTACAGTTCAGTCTAGCAATCATGCATTTGTATTCTCTTTTGCCATAATTTGAAATTGACCTAAATGGATATGGATATTTCTAAAATTAAAAACATGTGATGCAGAATGGCTGTTCTACAGAATTTCTATTAACTCTTTGTAGGTACTCTGTAGGTTCATGAAAATTAAACTGTATCAGCATTTATTAATGTGCAGAATTGTTTCTCTTGTCTGTATTACACTCTCTCCAGTAATTTATGCTCCCTAGAAAATGAATTCCTGGAGGAACTAAACTACAGCTTATTATTTATTTATTTATATTTTTAATTGTAGTATAATTGCTTTACAATGTTGTGTTAGTGCTGTACAATGAAGCGAATCAGCTATATGTATACATATACCCCCTCCCTCTTGGACCTCCCTCCCCACCCACCCCCATCCCACCCATCTAGGTCATCACGGTTTAAAAATGTGAAATCAGGGCTTCCCTGGTGGCGCAGTGGTTGCGCGTCCGCCTGCCGATGCAGGGGAACCGGGTTCGCGCCCCGGTATGGGAAGATCCCACATGCCGCGGAGCGGCTGGGCCCGTGAGCCATGGCCGCTGAGCCTGCGCGTCCGGAGCCTGTGCTCCGCAACGGGAGAGGCCACAACGAGGTTTTGTTGGAGGGGGTAGTAAAGGCAGAGAAGGTCAGTTTAGCTCTAGAAATACTAATCTTGGCAAAATGGAGGTCTAACCCAAAGAAAATATAAAGTGAACAGAAATATTAATAGCACAACTAACTCCTGGAAACTTTTAAAAATAGAAGTTGCCATTTAACCAAGAATTTGTTTTTTTGTTGTTGTTGTTGAGAGTTCCATATTTAGATAGCTTTGGATTCCACAAGGTAAGTCTAGACATTTGTGATTAATTTTATTTATCAATCTGTTGAGTAAGATGTGTCCATATTTCCTCATATTAAACCGAAGCAGAGCCATTCTATGCAATCTGATGGGTAGCACCTTTTGTTTAGCCTTTTCCAGAATATTGATCCTTTTTCTTTTCTAAATTAAATGTGCTTCCTCCTCTTTTACTGAACAATGAATTTATTCCTACATCTGTATCTTTCCCAAATCCTCAACCTCCTCTTTAATTTCTCTTATGATTTTGCTTTATTCAGATTATGCCTTCAATATAGGAAGTACCCTTATGCTATTCTTTATTTGAGTGAATTTGCTTATGTTCTTTTGTTTCCTTTGCAAAAAGGAAAAGGAAAAAATGAGAAACACATCCTGATATATCCCAGGTTCTTAAGCAAATGTAAGGTCTGTTTTAAGTCCTTCAGAGATTATTTCCTGAAAATCCCACTAAGAGTTAAAAATTTTAAGAGCAATATAATTTCGTGATGCAACAATGACAAAAATTAGGGCAATATAAAATTTACAATATCTTTCACATATATTTCTTCATTTGTAATTCACAACAAATTGAAGTAGGTTGAGTAGAAGGAATCTAGGTTCAGAGTAGCTTAGTGAATTACCTATGATCATACCATATTAACAAAAGCTCAAGGCAGAAACTTGCAACTAGTAGATAAATAAGTTCTGGAGATCTAACACACAGCAGAGTGACCACAGACAACAATACTGTATTATAAACTTCAAAGTTGCTAAGGGAATAGATCTTAATTGTTCCCATCACAAAAAAAAGAAATAATAATTATGTGACATAATAGAGGTGTTAGCTAATGCTACAATGGTATTGCAATATGAAAATGTATCAAGTCAAAATGTTGCACACCCTAAACTTAGTGTTATATGTCAACTATTTTTCACTTAAAAATAATTCAAAAGTTTGTGGGCACTTCTCTTGTGGTCCAGTGGTTAAGAATCTGCCTTTCAATGCAGGGGACACAGGTTCAATCCCTGGTCGGGGAACTAAGATCCCACATGCTGTGGGGACAACTAAGCCCATGCACCACAACTATTGAGCCCTTGCTCTCTGGAGCCTGCACGCTGCAGCTGGAGAGAAACCCACAGGCCACAGTGAAGATCCCGCCTGCTGCAGCTAAGACCCGTTGCAGTCAAATTAATTAATTAATTAATTAAAAAAATTTCAGAGCTTTGTTTTCTGAAACCATATGCTGGACACTAGTGAACAGTATCTATGTAACACTTTATACTTTGGAATAATTTGAAGTATTGTATCTTCCCAAAGCTTAGTATACTTTATATCAACATACATTGGGATAGAAATAAAACTTTCCTGAGACTATTTCAAATGTTTCTTTGTTGGGGGCTGGTGAGGATAGAGCACGTTCAAATTATTTTAAATAATATTCATATATTCATAGCTTCTAAAGCTGAAATGTAAATCCTTGCTTTGCTCCCAAAGTTTAGGATTCGGGAACTGTGAAAATATAAGAATACTCACTGCTGTTGGCACCGGGACCTGATTCCTGTGACAGCGGTTTGACAATCCCACTTGTTCACTAAAACAATATTTCAATCAATGACAAGGGAAGTATTTTTCTTTGTCATTAAATTTTTATTTTTACAGAACTACACTTCTGGAGAGTTTAATTAGTAATTTTGTAGTCTTTACACAGTTTTCAAGGATTTAACAACTAGTATTCCCATGCTCATCCAAAATGTATCTTAAGTTTTTTGATAGATGTTCAATGGAAGAGATACAAGGAATAAGTAATGTAGTCCCTTGTCAAGGGCATCAAAACATTTCATTCCTTGCTAAAATGATGCAGAATACATTTGCATGAATAAATGCCAAAATACTCTACCTTGAAATGACTTTGATTTGGTCCATGCTCTCATTTTTTTCCCCATGAAACTTAGATTAGCAAATAAAATCCCCATCTCCTGAATTACTGCCATCTCTGGTACTTGGTTTCTTTATTAACTGTGTGAACTTTCACCCAGAGTCATTTTCATTATTTTGGTTCAGATCTCAATTTGAAAATTTACATGACAAAAGCACCGTTGGTGGTAACTAAAATATACTTAATTTTAAAAATACTTCTTCAATATATTTTGGTGTAAAATAATAGTGTTGTAATTCAAAAACAAGGCTCAGAGATCATGTCCTTCCTCAATAGGTAAAAGAATAAAACTATGTTTTCTCTTAAGCAATGCCTATTAACTGCCTCTTTATCAGATGATTTAAAAATGTACAAAGATACAAATTTGATATTTGTAGGATATAGAAGAAATCACTGTCTTTTAAAGATAAAGATATTCCTAGTAATAAAATGATTAATATGTAAGTGGAAACCATCTAAATTCAAATCAATACTTGAAATTTGGCCACAGATATTATACTAGTTCATTAATGTGTAATCATGAAATGATTCTCATATCTTTAAATATTATTTCCAGTTATAATAAAGAACAAAATTTTAAACAAGAAATCTAAGATCAATTTAGTGATTATAGAATTTGCTCAAATTTATGAATATAAATCAGAAGACAACATAATGTTTGCTCTTAGAAGGCTATTATATCTCCAGATGCCAATGATGAAATATCACTTAAAAGAAAACTTTTGGTCTTCCCTGGTGGCGCAGTGGTTGGGAGTCCACCTGCCGGTGCAGGGGACATGGGTTCGTACCGCGGAGCGGCTGGGCCCGTGGGCGGTGGCCGCTGGGCCTGCGCGTCGGGAGCCTGTGCTCCGCGATGGGAGAGGCCACAGCAGGGAGAGGCCCGCATACCGCAAAAAAAAAAAAAAAAAAAAAAGAGAACTTTTGCCAAAACTCTGAGGTTACTATTCTGATATTAAGAAAAAAATTAAGTATCAGAGAAATTGATAGAATTCAAATAAAAGACACCTACTAACAGTTGTAAGTTAAAATAAAATTGAGGTTATTTCTCTTAGAAGAGACATTTATGTTTGAATTTTATGTATGCAAAAGAATTTAAAAGCAGAGTTATTTCTCTAGTTTGGTCAAGACCCCAGTAACATTATTGCTACTAGTTAGTAAGTTAGCTTATGTAATCTCATGACAGCGAGGGGATGAAAGCTTAGCTTATGAAATCTCATGACAGCAAGGAGATCTAGGCATACAGGATCCATGCTGGTCTCTGGTAGACTCTGCCTGCTTACCTCTGCATATCAGTCTCTGTACTTGTTGAATTCAGTGGAGATGTAAGAGTCTCATTGTGACCTTTGGACTGTGAGACTGCTTTTGCTGCTCTGGACCCAGCTAACTGACCCAGCCATTGTCTTCAGTCTTGAACCCCCTGCACTTGGCAATCCTAAGGAATTCATGGACCCCTATAGAACACATGTGGGAGGGATACCTCAGTCAGGGTCATCTATCTAGATCAGTACTTGTCACTATAGTAATAATGTAAGCCACAAATATGAACTACATATGTTATTTAAAATTTTCTAGTAGCTACACTAAGAAAAACTAAAAAGAAACAGGTAAAGTTAATTTAAATAATATATTTATTTTTCCAATAGATCTAAAATACTATCAAGCCAACAGTAATCAATATAAAAGACTAACAATGAGATATTTTACTTTATATTTTCTTACTACGTATTCAAAACACAGTATGTATTTTACAATTGTAGCCTGGATTAGTCTAGCCTAATTTTAATTATTTAAAAGCCACATGTGGGACTTCCTTGGTGGCACAGTGGTTAAGAATCCACCTGCCAATGCGAGGGACATGGGATCAATCCCTGGTCTGGGAAGATCCCACATGCTGTGGAGCAACTAAGCCTGTGCACCACAACTACTGAGCCTGAACTCTAGAGCCCACGAGCCACAGCTACTGAGCCCACGTGCCACAACTACTGAAGCCTGCACACCTAGAGCCTGTGCTCCACAACAAGAGAAGCCACCACAGTGAGAAGCCGGTGCCCCACAATGAAGAGTAGCCCCTGCTCACCACAACTAGAGAAAGCCCGTGTGCAGCAACGAAGACCCAATGCAGCCATAAATAAATAAATAAATAAGTAAATTTATTTAAAAAAAAAAAGCCACATGTGGTTAGTGACCACCATATTGGACAGTGCATATTTAAACATCTCTCCCAGCCAGACAGCTATATCACTCCTGTATCATGATGGATTGATGGACACTGGGATAGGTTGTGTGCCTTGTTCACTGGGACAATGGGCCACTACCCCCAGTGTTTTGAATTCATTTATACCTATTTAATGCTTTGATAGGAGACATAGCCCAGCAATTTCATCAACATATTTGGGACACTGAGCCTGACTTCATCACTCCATCTCTTCCTTTACCTGGGTCTCGGTCTCCACCAACACAGAAGCATCCTCATTTCCTTCCTAGCTGCATGGAGGCTCCTTTATATCCCATTCTGAGTTCTGTCCACCAGTGTGGTCTGGCATCACAAGCCCTGGATTTTTACTGGCTTATATGACTGTAAGGAATTTAGAAAACACATTTCTCTCTCAAAAACATCTGGCTATTAAGACTATAGGGATTCAAAAACCCTATTATGATAATCCTCCTTTCTCTTTGCATTCTGATTTAACAATCTTAATCTTCTCCGAGGCAAATAGATGCATCTGGACAGTGGTGTGCTGATAGTTAACAAACTTGCCTTTTTTTTTTGCAGGGTGGAGTGTGTTGATTTGTAGTGAGTGCCTATTTCTGTTGTCTAAAAACCATGCTCCCCCACTGAGCTGACATGAGGTCATTATTAAAGCCAGAGACGAGATGAGAAATATCATAAATATTTGTACCCTACAGATACAGTCATAGTAAGTAACCTTAAGAACATAAATATTAATGAAAAGTAATAAAATTAAGAGGGAGGAGTTTTGAGTTCTTATTACCCTTGTTTTTAATATAATTTATTCAGATATAGATTTATAGAATTTAATTTCTAACAATCAACAGTTTGCACGATTCCTGAAAATTGGTTTAACCATCAGCTCCTGCAAGCCAGTACAAGTCAGATCCAGCATTCTACTTATTCTCAATCACTAGAGGGAAAAGATAATTAAAGAAACGTCAATACTGTAATGAACATGGGAACACAAATATCTCTTAGAAATACTGATTACTATTCTTTTGAATATATACCCAGAAGTGGGATTGCTGGATCATTTGGTAGCACTGTTTTTAATTTTTTAAGGAACTCCATACTATTTTTCATAGAGGTTGCACCATTTTACATTCCCACCAACAGTGTACAAAGTTTCCAGTTTCTCCATATCTTCACCAACACTTATCGTCTGTTTTGTTGATAACAGCCATCCTAACAGATGTGAGGCAATATCTTATTGTAGTAATAATTTGCATTTTCCTGTTGAGTAACGAGGTTGAGCATTTTTTTATACCACCCGTTCACCATTTATATGTCTTCTTTGGAGAAATATCAGTTCAAGTCTTTTGCCCATTTTAAAAATCAGGCTATTTGGGGTTTTTTTGCTACTGAGTTGTAAGAGTTCCTTTTATCAGATATATGCTTTGTGTATGTTTTCTCCCATTCTGTAGGTTGCCTTTTCCTTCTCTTGATTGTTTCCATTAGTGTGCAGAAGCTCTTTAATTTGATGTAGTCTCACTTGTTTATTTTTGTATTTATGCCTATGCTTTTAGTGTCATATCTAAGAAATCATTGCCAAGACTAATGTCAAGAAACTTTTCACCTATGTTGTCTAATAGGAGTTTTATAGTTTCAGGTCCCATGTTTAAGCCTTTAATCCATTGCAAGTTGATTTTTTTCCCCATTGTGTATTCTTGGCACTGTTGTCAAAAATCAGTTGACCATATATGCATGGGTTTATTTCTGGATTTTCTATTCTCTTTCATTTGTCTATATATCTGTCTTATGCCAGTACCATACTGTTTTAATTACTGTAGCTCTAATATATTTTGAAATTAGTAAGTGTGTGATGCCTCCAGCTTTGTTCTTATTTCTCATGATCACTTTGTCTCTTCTGGGTCTTTTGTGATTCCATATGAATTTTAGAATTGTTTTTCATATTTACATAAAAAATGACATTAGAATTTTGATCACTGGGTATTAATGGATATTTTAACAATATTAAGTCTTCTAATCCATGAACATGGGATGTCTTTACATTTATCTGTGTCTCTTTTTATTTCTTTCATCAACATTTTGTAGTTTTCAGTGTATGAGTACCGTGTTGAATGGAAGTGGTGAAAGTGGGCACCCTTGTCTTGTTCCTGATCTTAGCGGAAATTTTTCAATTTTTCCTTGTTGAATATAATATAACCTGTGGGCTTGTCATAAATGTACTATATTATGTTGGGGTACATTTCTTCTATACCTAGTTTGTTGAGCGTTTTTATTATAAAAAATATTGAATTTTGTCAAATGCTTTTTCTGCATGTATTGAGATGATCATGTGATTTTTATCCTTCATTATGTTAATGTAATGTACCACATTTATTGATTTGTGTATGTTGAACCATCCTTGCATCCCAGGGATAAATCTCACTTGGTCATCACTTGGTCATGCTTTAGACCATGGCCATAACTTAGCACTGAGTTAGATAAGACATGTTGTTAAAATACTCCTTGGAGTTAAAATTTACTCTGGGTCTAGTGTAGATGAAGTCTACAGAAAGTATGAAAGAAACTCATGTCTTCTGGAAGCAACAATATGGCAAAAACATCTTTGGAACCATCAGTTCATGATTTCAAGTTAGGTCTTGCAATGTATTATTTACACTATTTAACAGAGCTGAGTCTCAGGTTCCTCTCTGTAAAATGAATATAAATAGTTCCTGAATAGTGGCTGTAAGGGTACAACAAATTTAATCATGAAAAATAGGAGTGCTATTATTATGAAGTTGATGAAAATCCTTATTTTTCACTTGAGCAAAATGGTCACAGAAAACACTAACATGAACATAATGAAACTCACATTTGTACAGAACTCACAGGCAATAAATTTACCAAATAGTAAACAATATGATATTTGCCTCATAGAATATAATTGTGCACTTCAAATTTCTTTTAACTTGGTGAAAAAATGATTCTTTAAATGTACTTCTGAATTTAGTTTGTTAGTATTTTATTGAGGACTTTTATATCTATGCTCATCAGGAAAATTAGTCTGTAATTTTTTTCCTGGTACTGTCTTTGTCTGGCTTTGATTTCAGTGTAATGCTGGCCTCATAAAATGAGTTGGAAGTGTTCCTTCCTCTTCATTTTTTGGAAGAATTTGAGAAGAATTGGCATTAATTCTTTTAATGTTTGGCAGAATTCAGTACTGAAGCCATCTGGTCCTGGGATTTTATTTGTTGGAAAGTTTTTGATTACTGATTCAATATCCTTAGTAGTCATTGATCTGTTCAGATTTTCAATTTCTTCATTATTCAGTATGTGTTTAGGGATTTTTCCATTTCTTCTGGGCTATCCAACTTTTTAGCACATAAAGATATACAAAGAGGGCTTCCCTGGTGGCACAGTGGTTGGGAGTCGGCCTGCCGATGTGGGGGACGTGGGTTCGTGCCCCGGTCCGGGAGGATCCCGCATGC
>NC_041214.2:120859078-120859636 GCF_002837175.3 Physeter macrocephalus
GTGAGAGGCCCACGTACCGCAAAAAAAAAAAAAAAAAAAAAAAAAAAAGATATACAAAGAACCGAAATATCCATTAACAGATGAATGGATAAAGAAAACGTGACATATACATATAATGGAATATTATTTAGCCTTTAAGAAGAAGGAGATCATAGCATATATGAAAATGTGGATGAACATGGAGGACATTTATACTAAGTGAAATAAACCAGTTACAAAAAGACAAATACTACATGATTCTATTTTTATGAGTATCTAAAATAGTCCAACTCATAGAAGAAGAGAATACAATAGTGGTTGCCATAGGTCAGGCCTAGGGGGCCAGGGAGTAATTGTTCAATGAGCATAAAGTTTCAGTTATGCTAGATAAATAAGTTCTAGAGATCTGCTGTACAACGTGGTGCCTATAGTTAACAGCATGGTATTATACATTTCAAAATATAAGAAGATTGGGACCTCCCTGGTGGTCCAGTGGTTAAGACTCCATGCTTCCACTGTGGGGGGCATTGGTTTGATCCCTGGTCAGGGAACTAAGATCCCACATGCCGTGTGGCATGG
>NC_041214.2:120860136-120900693 GCF_002837175.3 Physeter macrocephalus
GAGTTCCCTGTGCTATACAGTAGGTCCTTGTTGGTTATCTATCTTATGTAGAGTAGTGTGTGTATGGTAATGTGCGTATTTGCCATTAATGTATCTTCTTTGGTTAGTTGTCTGTTCAAATCTTAAGCCTATTTTTAAAGTGGGGTGATTTGTTTTCTTATTATTGAATTTCAGGAATTCTTATATATTCTGGATAAAAGTCCTCTATTAAAAATATTTGCAAATATTTTCCCCCACTTTGTGGCTTGCCTTTCTATCATCTTAACAATATCTTTTAAAGAGAAATTTTAAATTTATCACTGTGTTCTTTTATGGGTTTCGCTTTGCCTAATCCAAGGTCACAAAGGCTTTCTCCTATGTTTTCTTCTAGAAAGTTCATAGTTTTATATTTCACATTTAGGTCTATGGTCATTTTGAGATAATTTTTAAAATATAGGGAATTCCCTGGAGGTCCAGTGGTTAGGACTCTATGCTTCCACTGCAGGGGGTCCGGGTTCAATCCCTGGTAGGGGAACTAAAAGCCATGTGGCATGGCCAAAATATATATATATATATATATATATATATATATATATATATATATATATATATATATATAAAATGAGGTATGGATTGAAGTATATTTTTGCATATATATGCCAATTGTTCCAGAATCATTGTTTAAAAGACTGTCCTTGGGGCTTCCCTGGTGGCGCAGTGGTTGGGGGTCCGCCTGCCAATGCAGGGGACACGGGTTCGAACCCTGGTCCGGGAAGATCCCACATGCCGCGGGGCAACTAAGCCCGTGCACCACAACTACTGAGCCTGCGCTCTAGAGCCCGCGCGCCACAACTACTGAAGCCCACACGCCTAGAGCCCGTGCTCCGCAACAAGAGAAGCCACCGCAATGAGAGGCCCGCGCACCACCATGAAGAGTAGCTCCCGCTATATATATATATATATATATATAATAGATAGATCTTATGTTAAATATATTTACCACAAAAACAAAACACAAAAGAACACAAGGAAACTTTGGGAGATGTTGGATATGAATTATCTTGACTGTGGTGATACATCAAGGCTGTTTGCCTATGTCCAAACTCATCAAATTGTACACATGAAGTCTTGTGCATTTCTTTGTATGTCAATAATACCTCAATCAAGCAGTTAAAAGTTGTGAATAAGAAAACACATTAATGAATTTGAAAAATGTAATCCCCATTACACAAGCACTGAGTTAGAGAAGACAGGTTGTTGAAATACTCCTTGGAGTTAAAATTGACTCTGGCTCTAGTGTAGATGAGGCCTGCAGAAAGTGTGAAAGAAACTTACATCTTCTGGAAGCAACAGTCTGCAGAAAACACTGGAGTCCATCAGTTCATGATTTTAAGTTAGGTCTTACAATTTTTTATTTAGATGATTTAACAGAGCTGAGTCTCAGGTTTCTCTCTGTAAAATGAATATCAATAGTTCATGAACAGTGGCTATAAAGACACAGCAAATTTAATCATAAAAAAATGAGGGTGCTGTTATTGTGAAGTTGATGAAAATCTCTATTTTTCACTTGAGCAAAATGGTCACAGAAAGCAGTAACGTGAACACAGTGAAACTCACATTTTATAGAACTCACAGTAAATGAAGCTTAGATTCCCCTCAATGACTATGAGGCAGTCTTTTGTTAATCCCACTCTACAAAGCCTTACAACAATTGAGGAATTTATTCTCCTGCAGTATCTTTATTTAACTTCACAAAATTAGGGTACAAGCTGGTATAAATCTCATGTTCCTAAAGGGTGCCTCTCCCAAGATGTTGTAATGATTACAGCATCATTAATCAACATCCAATTTTATTCTCCATTAAAGTTTTCTCCATAATATATATCAGGCAATAAATTTACCAAATAATAAATGATATGGCATTTGTCTCAGAGAATATAATTGTGCCCTTCAAAAACTCTTTACATTGGTGAAAAAATTTCTTAATTGTAATTTTGATAAAAATTTTCTTTAGCTTAATAGTTTCTGAAATGTGAAATATTAAATATTGCCTGAGGGAAGATTCTATAATATAAATTTTTAAATTATGACAAATGTCTGTTCTTCCCTTTTTCCCGGGTAGTAGAAACTACTGGTTTGTATCTGAGGTCATGGACCCTCAGTTTAAAGATAACATCTCTCAGTCTCCCTTTGCCTCCAGAGCAGACCATGTGACTAATTTCTAACTGATGGGATTGAAGAAGAAGTTTTATGTAACAGCTCTAGGAACCTTCTTTAAGAGGAAGCCACACATACCTGTGACAGATTTTTCTTCCCTTATTCTCTCTTACTTCGAAGAATCCAGAAACTACTATTTTGTGTCATAAGAACAAAGGCCACCCTTTTATGAATGGGGAAACTTGAACTGGAAGGAGACTAACTCTTTGAGGGATCAGAGTTGACTTACCAGTTCTAAAATGCTTATGTTAGAATGTTACATATTAAGACAGAAAGAAACTTCTGTAATTAAAGCACTGCTATGATTTAAATTGTTACTTCTAGTCATTCCTTATTTTAGGTAATACAGCAGGTCTATGATATTAACTCTTACTCTTACCTACTTTTTTCTATTTTAATCTTTTTATTTTGAACATTTCATTTTGTTAAGGACTTTGTGAACTTAGGTACAAAATAATTTTTGGCTTAGTTATATTGTAAAAAAAACCATGTTAAAATAGAACTGTACATTTATTGATAATGTTACTTATGTTTATTTATTTAACAATCCAATTAGCCATTTCAATATTCTTAAGGGAAATCTTTACTTTTGCTTTTTAAAGATATTTTCATTTTTATCTTAATATATATATATCACATTAGTGATTTAAGTGCACTATTCCACTTGGGAATAGTTACTTACCAATACTTAGTTCTATAATTTTCATTATGTATATGAATTTCCCAAGTTATGGCACTATCTCAGTAAAAATGTTTATTATACCATATTCTCACAAAGAGAAAACTTAGTAATTAAGATATATATTTCCAAATTTATACTTATGAAATTCATACAAATAATTTTAAGTAAAAACCTAAAATAAAATTGAAGCTATTAAACAGATTACTTACATCAAGTCAGAAGAAAGTAAAACAGACACTTTTCATTTAGAGCACTAGCTCATCAATGCTAGATGAAAACAAACAGGAGAGAGTTTGCAGAGAAGATATTTTGGAAATGTTGTTTAGTCTCTGGTCTGATCAGGTAATGTTTGTAAAATGGGCATAAAGAAAGTCAAAAAGGAGCAATAAAGTGATATTAGTGGTTTGGTAAATGGAGCTTGATGAAGTCAACATTTTTGAGTTGCCTTTTTCTTTTCTTTTTTTTTTTTTTTTTTTTGACTTTGACATTTTACAACTACCATTGAGTGGGTGTATAGAAAAGCATTTTTCCAGTCTACATTTTCTGGCTACCTCTTGCGAAATTACGAAAATCTCTGTTAGGACAAAGTGGCAGCTCCATCTGTTAGCCTCCTCCATAAAATAAAACCTGAATACACACGATTGTGGTGTCTGAGCAGTGCTAATATTATTTATGATATCCAGAAGAAACTTGTATGGCACATTTCTAAATATTATTTTTAGAGTTTCATGAGAAAGATGTCATCTTATAAATGTTTCTTATTACTCTCAAGCAATTTTTTTCTAAGAAAATATTTGTCGTTCTCTTCTTGGTCAAAGAAATATGTTGTTGCATGTTTTGGATCAGTTTTGAAACTTGTGGAAGGTGTAAATTCCATACCTACAGAGAAAATATAGATTACCGCAATGTATTTATCAATATGTTGTAAATAAAACTATACTGTTTTGAATAATTTATTGTCTAATCTTGAAGCA
The DNA here is from genome assembly GCF_002837175.3 of Physeter macrocephalus. NCBI lineage: Eukaryota > Metazoa > Chordata > Mammalia > Artiodactyla > Physeteridae > Physeter > Physeter macrocephalus. The sequence goes on from NC_041214.2 coordinate 120,863,989, forward strand.
CATGCTGTTTCTTATAATAAAGATTTAGATATGTATTCACTATAGTTGATTTGTAAAAGAAATAATACATTTACATAGCGTTGGTATTGAGTGCTCTCATGAGCTATGGATATAATTACCATTGAAGTATAAATCACCAAATAAGAGACCTACAAACAAAATGGGACTCTTTAATTACTATTTTAAAAGAAAGTACTATCAGCAGTTACTTAAGTGAAAATAGGTAGGCAAAGACTTTGACAATGTGCTAAGAGGAGTGAAAAAAACCTCAAAGGAATAAAATATATTATCACTGTTAATATATCTCATGAATTTTGAGGTCCTTTTACAGAAAAAATGAAAACTGGCAATTCCTACTGGCTATGAAAAGACCCAGGAAATGGACATAGTAGAAACTGTGGTTGACATAGGGGTAGAATATTCCAAGATTTTTCAATCTTAGGAGGAGGGTAAAATTTTGTAGGTAGGAAAAAAAAATCTGTTATCAAAGTAATTGCATGTGTGGTGAAATACATTATAAAATTAAAGACTGTGGACTTGGACCTAGCCCCAGTCTCTTCCATTAATGAGAACACATTTAATTCTAATTCCGCTGCTACTTCTGTACTACTGTTCTCTACCCAGTCTGATCTTCCTCATTCTTACTCTATAGCATTTCACACCTACTGGCCTCATTTTTACCTGTGGGCTAACTGAAGTTCATAAAACTGTAGGCATGGCTACTACCAGGTAAACATCTGGCTTTTATGGGTTCTAGTATATTTTCTTCCCTCCTTTAAACACAACTGAAAAATTGTTAATAAAGGACCCCAGAGAAAAGAGTAAGGAGGCAAAAGATTTATTTTTAAGGAGACAGTGAGGTGAAGCAGAAATAGGGAAGATAGAAAGGATAAATTAGTTCAGGTCAACTAATACTTTCTGAATTCCTAGACTTGGAATGACACTGTTGTAAGCACTACTACTCCAAAGATTTCTGCCTCAAGGAGCAAGAAATTCACTGAAAAGGAGACATATTTTTTTTAAAAATGTTAAATACAACAAAGTAAGCGTCATGAAAGATGAAGGAATGAATATATTAACAGAGCTGACATGCACAGGATTTCCTGAGGGCACATAAAGTTGATTCAGAAAATTTTCCCTGACAGAGAATGGCACCTGGCTGACTTAATAGCAGAGTACTAATCAATGAAAAGAATTTGGAAAGAATCAGGGAAAGGATATTTGAGGCAGAGGTAATAGAATAATCAGAGACTATATCTGATGGAAGGAATTCTGGAGTTGGGAAATTCAGTGAGGAGGTATGGGAGTAGGCAAGATAACAATGAGGACCAGAACTAGGGTCTTCTTCCTTTGGATGGGGAAGACAGATTGGATTTGAGAAATGTTTTGGAAGTAGAATCTTAAGGCCTTAGGAATTGATTGAACAGTGTGGAAGGTAGTGCCAATATATGAGATGAGATTCAGGATGTATAATTCTGGCGGTTAAATGAGGTGAACTCGAGAACATATAGAAATGTATCTCTGGAGAACAACCAGAAATAAATCTCCATCAGGTAGTTTTATATGAAAAGATGAAATCCTGATGCCAAATTAGAGTTATATATATAGATATGAACATTACTAGCATATTATCTTGATTAAGATGTGATTAGTAAATACAATCACACAGAAAATAAAGGTAGATTAAAATATTAAAATTCATTGAATAGAAATTAGAGTCATGGAAATCAGTACTAGCTAATGAGAGAGTGAAGAAAAAAATTCACAAAGGAAACCAAGAAGAAAAAGATCAAGGAACTGGGAGAAGAACCAGGAAAATGTCATGTCACAGAAGAAAAGAGAGTAGTTTTCCAGAAGTCAGAAAAAACTAATACTGTGAAATGAACTAATGAGATCACTGTAGGATGAAGCCTGAAAAATGTCCAATGGATATGAAAATATGAAGGTGATAGTTGCCAGAGGAGTTTCCATTAATGACTGGAGTGTGTCAGGAATGAATTGGAAAGGAGGAGAGCGAACACTGCATTTTCAAGACCCTTGGCTAAGACAGAAAAGTGTGTAAGGATAGGATGTCCTTTTACATAGTATAGGTTCTGGCAGGAGACTTGACTAGAGCCCCTGAACTCAAGTTTGCAATAGTCACAACCATTTTCATTTTAGGAACTAAATATTTTCATGTTAATTAACTAGGTACTTTCATTATTTTTTTTGATGAATTTTACTATGAAATAATTTAATACAGCAATCTTCCAAAATAATACATTAATATATTATTTTTTTGCCATCTTTATATTAGAATCAGCTCACTTGTAATAATTTAAGTAATAAAGTTCTTAACTTTGGATAACCATTAAAATTTGTGGCTGTCTACTTTTATTTTACCACATTAACTTTCCAAGAATGGGGTGCCTTCAATAATGATGTTTATTGTGCTGTATATGCACAAAGTGTAAGGATTAAGGATGTAACAATTCACTCATGGTTTGTATTTTCTGAGTTAGCCTTATAAGAAATGTGCAAATCATATTGTAAAAGCGTATTTTAAGTTGATATAGAAGAAAATAAAGACATCATTAGTTACATAAATACCAAAGCAAACAATAAAATAATTTTATTCATAATATTACCTAACCAATTTTGGAATGCAAGGAAGCAAGAGACAAACTGCACAGAAGACATTTTAGAAATGATATAGAATGCCTGCCCTTGTCCTGGTAACATTTATAAAAATGGATAGAAAATTTGCAAGAGGAGAGCTGAAACTGTTCTTAGGGATTTGGTAAATAAGGTTTAAAGAAATAAAAATTTTTTGATTTGCCTTCCTATGTTTTTGTCATTTGATAGCCTCCATTGCATATAGAAAGCACCTTTGCTGTCTATATTTTCTAGCCATCTTTTGTGAATTTAACCAAATTGTCCTTAAAAATCTGCAGTTTTCCCTGGATCCTTCAAGTTATAGAAAAACAGCCAAGTCCTTTCATTTAATTTCTATTTGCTCAGATCTTCTTTAAGGTTATAAGTGTTATTTCACAAAACAACCTCACTGTCTTAAAAATGCAGCTATGGTGTGATAACCATTTTGAAGGTTCTCCAATATTTGGTTCTCTCCGTTTCTCTGCACAGAAAAGGGAGCATTTCTCAGCCCCCTAGCAGATGGACAAAACCTGACTAATTCTGGGCTATGAAATGAGTGCAGGCTGATGTCTGTCACTTTTTGTCTGGGGCAGTGAAGAACTCATGAGCAATTTTCCTGTCTTTTTCTCCAGTGGTAATTGTTGAGGAGACAAATTAAGATGGTGGGTCCAAAATGTGGAAGCACCCTGAATCAATGTTGCTGCATGGAAACTGCTTCCCACTAGCTGTCCTGAAGTTGTCCAGAACTGCAGCTGACTTTGTCTGAAAAAGAAATAAACATTAGATGTGTTGAGCCACTGAGGTTTGGAGATTATTTGTCATTGAGCACAACCTACCCTATCTTGACCATATATCATCCAGAGTGTCCTTTGGCAAAACCTGTCACCTAATTACCTTTTTCCTTGGGTGAGTATCTCTAGAGTTGAAAAAAAAAAAAAGAGAGGAGGGAAAAAGTCAATGGAGTGGAGCCAAATCCGGTGTTAGTAAAGTCCCCAAGACCATTTAATGGACTACAAATGTCCATCACATTTTTTATAGTTAGAGTAAACTTAAATATACTTCTCCTCCTTGCCCTCTCCAACTCAGTGAAGAGATAACTTGATGTAGTTGTTAGAGACAATACCTTACTCAGGTCTAATGAGGTAGCTGTCTGACATTTCAGCTCTCTCATAGTTTGGATTCTTTCGATTAAGCCTACATTGTCAAAAAAAAAGTGTAACTCACTGCATTTCCTTCTACTTGAAAATTTTTGCTATGTGATTTTTGCTGTAAATGAAGATATTTATCATTACTACATCCTTCGTCTGCCTACATCTTGCCCTGAATGCTGCATCTGGGTATTCAACAAAGTATTCTAATTTTCTCATTAGATCCCTTCACTTGCTTGTAATTACAGAATAAATCAAGGAAAAGTACTGCTTTTGTACATCAAATGACTCTACCACCTATGACGCAGAAACAAACTACCTTTCTCTGAAGGTTCTCAATAGTCTCAGACTGCCAGACTTTTTTTCCTAGGTTGTCCTGAGCTACACTGTGCATGAGTGTATGCACACATACGTGTGCTTCTACATATGATTAGTCCCAGATATGACAGTGAGTGGGGAGACAGAAGATTTTCTGTAAGGTTTTAAGGAATACAACAATCTAGAATTCTATGTCATTAAAGAGTGAAATTTCATTTTGTAAATATATGACAAGAAGTAACAAAATAAGATGAGAAACACATATACAAATTTAAAAAAGCAGTCTGCAGTCCTGTTATAATTTGGTCTGTGTCCAGTTGGAGGGTTCTGAATAGTGAAACAATACTAGCTGATTGGATAGGTGAGGTATTCTTCTATAGAAAATATCTCCTTAGAGAGAGGATTAAGCTAACATGATTCTTTAGGATAATTAATTTTACCAATTTTTTATTGTTACTAACCAAAATGTCGTTCCAGTTCTGAAAAGTGTACTTGGGCATATTGATATCATCTCTGTGTTAACTCAGGTAGCACAACATTCCTGACTGTTCCAAGAATTTTTGGCATTTTATTTTTGGCTCTCATTATGGTAGTTCAGCCCAGAAATCTATTCACTCTTCCCATACTGCTGCTTTTCTTTGAGTTTATTATTCCAAACCCTATTAGTGGGTCCTTGGGATGTTGCCTGAGTGCTGATGATCATAAACATGCTTAGTCTTTGATGTGCTATTTATCATTTATATTTAGATAGTATTGCCTGGTGTACTGGGTCCCACTTTCTGTACTTTGTTTTGCCTTCATCCATTAGGGGGTATTACGGCGAACATTCCTTCACTCAGGCAGAGAGTTGTAGACGTGCCAAGCCCCATCATCCTCTCCTTGTTTTATGAAGCATGTTGGGACCAGATGGTATCCTAAATAGAGCTTTTAAAAAGAGGTTTTCAGTACGTTATGTATCATGAGGTATTTTCCTCTCTTCTAGTGAATAGGTGATTTCTTATGGAAGGTCTGAGCCCCTTGTTCTTTATTTTTCTTATTTTTCTAGACTCCTGAGACATTTTCATAAAGGGAAGCAAGTGAAAACTCCAAACCTCGAAACATAATGAATAAAAAATAGTTACATTCAAAATGCTTTTGTACAATACTATCTCTTTTTAGTTTTATAACAACCCTTAATATATGGTAGAAAAATTATCTCCATTTTAAGGTGGAAAATATAAGAATCAGAAAGATTAAATTCCTTGACTCCTGTCACAAAGAAAGTCCATGATGGACCTAATCAGATAATCCCAATTTCACTATTTTATTTCTTACTCTTTCCAAAGTATTTATTAATGGCTTCTATGTCAAGATCCAAATTATCACTGCTTGCCCAGAAATGATAGTGCAAAGAGGGAGAATATGTAAATTTACCTCAATTTTATTTTTCCAAACCAAGAACCAGATACATATAAGAATTTATAATTTTTTGATGAGGAGGAAATGATGAATGACCTGGACATCAGTTCCCAATACTTGATGAATATTAGAAGAGAAAAAGAATACATGGAAAAATAGTTCTACTTAACTATATACAGGTTGCACTATGTATCTAACAGAAAATACTTGTACACAACCATTTTTGTTCATTTGGTGGGTTCTCTTTTCAAAACAAGTATCATATTAACCTACTTAATCGTGAAAACCTTTGATCAAGATCTAAATGATGGACTTTTAGATACTGATTTTTAATTTAGTTGGTAGATTTTGTTATTTCCCTCTCCTAGACTATTTTATGCAACCAGTTTTATTTTTGCTCTCTATATAAGGAATCTATATTTCTTCTCATGGCCAAAGATTAGAAAGCTTTATGTCAATGCCTATAAAACCCATAAATTCTCTTTGTTTTCAATGGATCTGATTTAACTAAAATGATTAAAATTGGTTTTATTCCCCCAGTTTATCCTCGGGAAGAATAGAGAAATTCTGTAATTAAAATCCTAAATACAATACAAAACTACAATAATGTATTTTTACAATTCCAACCTTAATTAACTGAAATGTAATAAAATATCATAAAAAGGGTAATCATTATACAATAGACATTTAAAATTCCACTGAATATTCACAAAAATAAATAAGGGGATTGTTTTAGAAAATTTCTTGGAAAGTTTTAGGAATATTTTACATTTCTTTCAGTGAGTTTATATTGTCCTCATATTCTGTTTAACATAAAATGCTGCTTTCCAACTGTATATTAAACATGTCTTGAAATGTTCCAATTTCAAGGAATATGTAAAAAGTTTTTTTAGGTTAAATGGAGAAAAAAGGACCTAAGAAGAGTTTCCTATTTTCAGATATAAAATCAAGGATTCATTTTGAGGGATCTAAATTAGGCTATATCTAGGAATAATTATCTAGAATGCAAGTTTGCTTTCATTATTCTCCCACCTTTAAAGTTTATATAGATACATGTATATGCATAACTGAATCACTTTGCTGTACACCTGAAACCAACACAACACTGTTAGTCAACTATAGTTCAGTATAAAATTAAAAATTTAATTAATTAATTTAAAAAAATACAAATATCAGAACTAACTACAAATATCAGAACTGTCAATCCCTCAGATCCCCTTTAGGTGACACACTGTAAAGAACAAGACAGACTAACTAGGCAGTGACTATTCTCAGTCCTATATTTCCTTTTCACCAAAAATTAAATCAATTTTTGTTGTTATTTTTTGTTAAAGCAGAAAGCTGTATTTTAAAGCTATGGATAAAGGACACAGCAGATGTTAAAACCCAATAATATGTAGTTTCATGGGACAAACGCTTAGCTAAAACTCAATTTCTAATAACATAGTGGCAGCACAGTTGCAACATTGACACTTCTCTCCTTCTCAAATTATATTTTTCTAGACTTGTTTTCTATGGCATATATCCCTATAACAATCATAAATAAGGGTCATCCTACAATGACTTGGGGTCAGGAAGAGACAAGTGTGATTACTTCTACTATGAATTTATATATATTTACTTCTCTAACATAAGTACATAAATCTTTGGTTTTAGTTTAGTGGATTCATACCCTTAATCAACAAAAGTTTTTTGGGGACTTGCAGCATTCTAGTCTCTGTGGAGCCTATAGTCTAGTGAGTTTCATGATAACAAATGAATTCCCACATTTCATTTATCTTATACTTCATCTAATAGACATACACTTTTCACATATTGGCTATATACTCCTGGTGGTCTTCCATGCGGCATTTGCAATTTGTGACTCTGCCAGCCCCTATTTCTAGGGGGTCCTTTGCATGTAGCCAGGCAGATAGAAAAAAATGGAACATAGAAAAGTCCTATTAGCTGCATATAGCTCCTATCCTGGAAGGGATGCGTGTTATTTCTGTTCATATTTGGCAAAAACAGCTGCATGTCTGGGATTCTGGGAAATGAGAAATCAACTCATGACCACTTACCTGAGAAAAATGGCAAGTCATAAACAGACATCAATATAGTGGTAAGGATTAGAATACATGATTTGAAAATGGAAACAGTCATGGAACATATTGGAAATAAATTATGGTATAATTCAATCAAATGAATGAGATAATTTTGAGACACGTGGAAAATTTATCTTCCAAAATTGTCAATGACTCCTTCATCTTTAATTCCTCATCAGGGTATGTATTTGTGAAGATTTTAGGGTTACAAGCAACAGAAATCACCTAAAACTTGCTTTAAAACAAGAAGGATTACTTTTGAGAATTTAGGAGTGTGTTTCAAAACTGAAGAGCAGAAATATAGCAGTGTGGGGAAGACACTGGGACCAGGGACATGTAAATTTTGAGGGCTTTAATCCTCCCTTATCTCTAATGCTTTCAGTACATCTCCATCACCTTGTCTCTCTGGAGACCAGCTCTCAACTTCTGGGTTCACAGGTGGTTGCAAGTTGCTTATGCTATTGTTCTCAGGTTTGGGCCTCCTACATTTTGGTGTAATGGTTGAATTAGGCTCTTTTAATCTCAATTCACATTTCTAGAAGAAAGCATCTGATTGGTCCCACTTAGATTAGTTTTCTACCCCTAGACTAAACCAGTGTAGGAAGACACATAATATAAATCTAAACTGAGTTACTGATATCTGAAATGTACCTTGGTGATCTTTGCCTTATGGGACGCAGCTCAAGAAAGGAACTTAAAAGCTCTCAACTGTCAGACATAAGAACTAGATCAATGTATCTGAATTAGAGGATGCATAGATGAGAGTGGGAATAGATGAAAATGAGATAGGTGGGTTTGAAGCAATTGTAAAAAGACTTGGAATGCCACGCTAAGCAAAGGCATGATGGCATGATCAAAGTGATGATTTGGAAAGATCATTACGAAGGCATTTGCAGAAGCTGAATTGGAATGAAAAGTATTCTAAAATTCTGCTCGGCAATTGGTCTGGTTGGAGGTGTTTAGAGGGGAACTGGGACTATTTCAAATGTGATAATCAGGATGTGGCAACTCAATACAGTTTTCCTTTCATTTGTATCTTTTTGTTATAAAAAACAGGTTTTCATCATTTTTGGAGGTTTACTTAGCCACATTATGTTAATTACAGTATTTTTAAAATATACCCACAATGAATAGTATTTACAATATATTTGCTGGTTATTTTAGTGAATAAAACATTTTCCATAACAATTTTTATAACATAAAAGTTTACCTTGTTAAATGGATACTTCTTTACCTAAACTTTCATTATTTTACTTTTTGACATTTCTAGGACATTCAAGACTCATTTCATACTTTTAAATTTAAAAGTTTAGGAACCATAGGAATATGTAAATAAGTGATATGTTTAGTTCTTAAAAAGTCAAAATATATAAAATTCATATACATTTCTGATATCTTATTGAGGTAGAGCATTCTTTTCTTTTTCCTCTTTTTTTCTCAGTAGGCATAATGAAACTGCAACAGAGAAAACATTTCCAAAATATTTAACCTATATGCTTTTAATTCCCCTATAAACTATGTTTCTCTTCAGCACTTCCACCATGAAGTCTAAACCATAAAATTTCTCACCTCAAGGAAGAAGAAGGCAAATGCCCCTTAAGAAAAAGGAGTCTTAGAGCAGCTCTCAGACTCAAAGGTCACCCCCTTGAGTCTATGGTATACATTTTTCCAAATTTTAAAATTTCCCTTTATGTGTTAAGATTAGAACTGATTGACTCTTCTCTTGAGATCACAGATAGATTGTATAGGAGACATGAAGAAAGTCAAGACATGATGTAGAGTAACCCAAATCAGAAGAAGTTGAGGACACCATGGCCTCTGCCTTAGAAGGGAGAACCCATAGCATTCAATATAGAAAGAAAAGGCAAGTAACAAGATAGGACAAGGGCACATGGGGAGAGGGAGATTAGTTTTACTCTCCCTTCATCTGGATTAAATGCAGGAGTGAAAGAGAAAAGAGCAGTAGAAGGTCAAGAAAAATAAAGCTTTAAGTAAGGGTTCTTTTGTTCTCTTTTCTCTTTTGAACTCTGAGAGGAGACGGACACATGGTGGTGGTGAGGGATATACTATATTGGGAGACCTTCAGCTGAGTAGGAATGAATATAGGGTGTGTCCACGTAGAGAGATGGCAAGGGACAGTACCACTGAGTTTCCCTTAGGTCTGTGTGAAATTCAAGTCAGAGTTCTATTGTGCTCTGTTTAGGAAGTGTGAAAAGAAACTGAGAGACAAAAACCAGTGGGCCTGCCTTGGGGTGACCGTGGTGGTGATCATGGTGAACAGAGCAATGGCATGAGGTTGAGGACAGATGAAGGACATAGCTGAGACCTAGAAATTCTGAGGCAATGATGTGCTTGAAAAAAGATTACCAAAACAAGCTTTCCAGAAAAACAAACAAACAACAACCAAAACCCACCTTGATTTGCAATACTTGCTGATACCTGTGCTCTAAATGTTCCCACCAGGAATGATTTCAAGTCATGGGAGGTCCAACATGAAGGTGGGAAAAGATAGACATGATTGGCTGCACCAGCTGGTATAAGCCTGCTCCAGCACACCATTGAAACTTTTGTAGGACTCCTCCCATCTTCCACCACTCCCTATGTATATTTAAGATAGACCAAAAACAAATCAAGGAGGGGCATGGAAAGCTGCAAATTTTCTGTGAGCTTTGTGGTTGGGATGAGGCCCCAGGTCACAGAAAGAAAGTTTACTCAAGAACAGAGAGAACTGCAGTTCTTCCACTTGGAGGTTTTCAACTAGTGACTCCTTAATTGGTTATGTTTACTCAAGAACAGAGAGAACATTCAACAGGGTTGGGGACCTGCAGTTCTTCCACTTGGAGGTTTTCAACTAGTGACTCCTTAATTGGTTATGGGCATAAGACATTGATAACCTGAGTCTTTGGGGGCAACAAGCAGGGCTGGGTGAGCCAGAGCCCCAGGCTATTATCTCTAGCCTCTAGATGCCCTGGGGCCATTGAAAGCGAGCAGGAACCTGTGGGTCTCCTGGGCATGGAAGCCTTTCTGTGTCCCCCGTTTCTTGTAGGAAATAGACTCCAGCCTCCATGACCTTCCCTGAGTTCTAAAGGGCAGATTCAAGCAGCTGCTACTCTGGGAAGGGAAGGAATGCAGAGTCAAGAGAGGAGCAGCCAAGAAACAACAGTTGCAGCCTCAAGGGATACACATAACAATGTCCTTAAACTCTTTATAGAAATAAAATCCAATATATGAAGGTGTTAGCATTCTTCATACCAGAGAAGACCACCTGAGGCCAGATTAAAGGAACCAGAGAAGCCCAACAAGAAGATTACCTGAGAGGAGATTAAAGGAGTGCAGGCCCTGCATACACCCTCATCTTATCACCCCACCCTTGAACCAGAACTATAAAACTCCTCATCAAATCCTTTTGTGTTGGGACACATAGTTTTTGAGGGCAGGAGCCCCCTGTGTCCCCCTTTGCCTGGCAAACAATAATGCTATTCTTTTCTATGTCACCCAAAACTCTGTCTCTGAGATTCAATTTGGCACAGAGGTCCAGTTTCTGTCACCATGTGAGGAAGGTTGGGAGGTTCTCTTCTACTGGAATTGTTACTGTCACACCCCAACTCCATGGAGGTCTGCCTGTTTTTCCTGGCACTGGCATGGTTCAGGGAGTAATGCCCACAGGGTTCTCTGCAACCCGTGGCAACCGGCGAGGTCAGGCAACCTGAGAGAGCCGAGCTGAGGCCTCTGGGGCCGTTGAGGGTCTGACAATGACTGAGGTTCTGGGTCATTTTTTTCCTGGAGACAATGAGTCAGGTGGTGGCAGTGCTGATGGGAGACCTTAGACCTAGTCCAGATCACCATGGGAGATGGATGATGGTGTGCTTTTAGTTCTACTAGAATGTAGAATTTTTTTTTTTTTTTTGCTGCGTTGGGTCTTCATTGCTGCGCGTGGGCTCTCTCTAGTTGTGGTGAGCCAGGGCTACCCTTCATTGCGGTTCGCGGGCTTCTCATTGCGGTGGCCTCTTGTTGCAGAACATAGGCTCTAGGGGCACAGGCTTCAGTAGTTGTGGCTCACGGGCTCTAGAGCGCAGGCTCAGTAGTTGTGGCGCACAGGCTTAGTTGCTTAGCGGCATGTGGGATCTTCCTGGACCAGGGCTCGAACCAGTGTCCCCTGCATTGGCAGGAGGATTCTTAACCACTGCGCCACCAAGGAGGCCCTAGAATGTAGAATTTTTAATCATTAGAACCTTACTTTATGCAGCTGGAGACAAAAAAAGTGCACCAGAGTTTCTGTCCTTTTGACATAAAGACAGTTATCTTCAAGATGCTCAGACTCATACAAAATTATCTGGAGACCTTGAATCAATGTTAATGGAAGCCAGATTTGAGAAGAAATTATCATAAATATAAAAACTGAAAGCAGTAGATAAAGACCTGGAAAGCTCTTTATGGATTCAAAATAGAGACTTTTAGAAAAAGGACTGAAAGGAGAGGAATCTAAATTATTAGAATGAGTTGTGCTGATGGTAAATGTAAAAAGGAACATTCATTCTTCACTAGAATCAAAAACACTTCCAATTTCAAGTAGCTGCAACCAAAACAGTCTTCAAACTACATCAGAAGAATGAAGCACTTCAGACAGCACTAAAAAATACTTCAGGTGAAAATTCTGTTGCTTAGAGAAGGATAAAACTGTTTTCACAAGAAGCAAAAGGATGGAAAAGAAGAGTGAGTGAACTTAAAGTGGTATAGAACAAGTTCTAAAAGACAAAGCCAGACCAGGTCTCTGAGTGAACACTTGCTCTTCTTGGAGAAGACCTCATGGATAGTGAGAACATGGAATCCAATACACATAACAAGTGCATCAACACATGAACACCTCTTAGAAGACGTTTTAAAGAAACCAATGTATGAGGCTGAGTAAATACCATAGTAGGCTGAATAATGGTCCCCCAAAGATGTCTACATCCTAGTCCCTGGACCCTACGAATATATTACCTTATATGATAAAGGGATTCTGAAGATGGGATTAAATTAAGGAACTTGAGACAGGAAGATTGTACTGGATTATTCAGGTGGGAACAATGTAATCACAAGAAAGGAGGCAGGCAGGTCAGGATCAGAGGTTAGTGTGGCCACAAGTCAAGGAATGTGTATAGCCTCTGAAAGCTGGAAAAAATAAATGAATTCTCTCTTAGGACCTCCAGAAAGAACACAGCCCTGCTAATTTCTATGTTGATTTTGGCCTAAACTGATTTTGGATATTTGATGTCCAGAACTGCAAGGTAATAAACATGTTTTAAGCCACAACTTTATGGTACTTTGTTGTAGCAGCACTACGAAAAAAATACACTTGCTTAAGAACCCTTAAAGAAAAATGAAAACAAATGTACACTAAATCGGTTGAAAGACAGCATAATTAATACACTTTGAGATCATATTAAAATTCTCCAAAGTGAGAAAACTTTGCTGCAGTGAGAAAAAAAACAAAAACAACAACATAAAACAAAGACAAAGTGAGAAGCAAAAGTCCCAAGAAAAACACTCAATCCTTTCTGAACTGCATTGAGAAAAAGAAATGAATTTTCACTAAAGATTCAATTTAGAAGAAATTACCACATAAAGAGAATATGTCCAAAGCAATTGAGTAGATCAGCCAAGCATGGGAAAAGTTGGGCACCTATAAAATACATGTCAATAATTACCTAGAAATATTGAAAATAATCACTGAAAATTATCAATGCCAGCTTATTTCCTGTGAAAAACTCGCAATAACAGGTTGAAAGTGCTGATGGTTAAGAGAAGCCTTGATAATTTAAGGAAAAAAAAGGCAACTTTAAGGCAAATCTTAATTGAGGGAAAATTTAAATGTGAACATTTCAACATGTATTTTTCTGTGCCAGTTATTTCCCAGACGTTCTCACTGTGATATTGGCAGAAGGGGTTGATTACTAGAAGCCCTCTGGATGAAGGATTCCCAAGGAAGGAGGGAAAACAGGCCAGCATGGGCATCCAGGCTTTGGTGCCCAGTATAGAACAGATGGCACCCAATGGGGCCATGACCCTAGGAGAAGAATTCCTCCATCAGGTCAACTCCATTCTGATGCATCAAATCCTCCACAGGACAGAGCTTGTCCTGATGCTTCTTGCACTGAAAAGATTCTTTGGACTTCCTTTTAATTCAGTTATCCCTCCAGAATGGCCCAAACTCTGGTGCTTAACATAATCCTCCAGGCAGAGGTCATTTGTTACAGAGTCCCTGACAAGAGGATCCCTGCCTGTCCCCCTCTTCTGGAAAGCAAAGGCAAACCTCGCTACCAAGGGACTTCCCTAGCTCATCACATCCTCACTGGCAATAAGAAATATGACTCTACCAAGCACTGGATTCAGACTTGTGTCTACACAGTCTGCAAACAGATGTGAGTCACTCTCCTTGTTATCTCTCCTTCTAATAATTCTGCTTCGAGAACCATAGCAAGATGCTGTCTTTTTCTTGTTACTTTTTTTCCTGTTTTCACTTTATTGCTATCAGTAAAGTGTCATTTGCTCAAATGGAAGATTGATAGAATTATAATTTGTATGTTAATTTTTGTCATTGTAGATAATTTCATTGTGAAGCATACGATTTAATTACTTCCATTTAATTCTATTTGCTTTTTGTGTATTTATAGCATTTTTGTTGTTAACAAATGCATTAAAATAATCCGCATACACAGCAAAAGTTTGATTTGTTTTTCTTTTAAAATAATTTAGAACTTTTTCTGTTTTAGTTTTCTTGTTATTATTTAAGTGATTATGCTCTAGATGAAATGGAAAAGTCACAGGATAATAATTCTTAGAATCGTTTTTTCCGTAAGTGTGCATCATATGAAGGTAAATCTTATTAGTGAATTGTTTCCATTTTATTTGATTTCTAGATGGTTTAAGCATAATATCTTTGTTGTTGCTATTTAACAACTTTTTTTCCTTGAACAAGCAGATGAATTTTTGTCTTCCTTCTGAATATGTATCTATTTTCCATTTCGTTTTGAGGCTGTAGTTAAGTGATTGTACAGTTGCTCAAATGTGAGTGCAGCCAGAATTGTAATCCACAGGATAGTGTTTTATAAATGTAGTTTATTTAAAAGTGAATTTCATGAGTAAATTTTTTTCTTTTATTCTATTTCAAGAGAGTTTAAGGATATTATTTCATTGTTGAGGTTTAACAAGTTCCTGATCATAGGGACAGCAGTAAGTTTTACATGATTAGTTTCACATTTGGGGACATTTGAAATTTAAAATCCCTGTCTGTGTACTAATTTACTCTAGTTATAAAGCTAATATATTCACTTAAATAAGTTTATTTTAAAGGAAAAAACTCTTGATGACTCACATTGAATTTAGCCTAAATCCAAACCCAAACCCTTCTCCATGAACCATAAGCTTCCGTAAGAGACAGTCTCCCATGGGATGATTTTACGGGTAAATGTGAAGCCAAGACTGCTACAGAGATCAAAAGACAAACAAAGCAACAACAGCAACAAAAACAACTGCCCTACCAAGAAGAATAAAGCCAAGGGAAGCACAAGGAGATGGAGTTGGGCTCTTAGTTTACATTGGTCCTGAACCCCACTCTTCATCTATATTTCCAGTTATGTAAGTCAGTGCAGTTCCTTAGTGTTTCAGCCAGTTTGAATTGGGTGTTTTGTTACCCTCAGTCAATTTTATACTAATTGCTCCTCTCTCCTAATGGAATTTTAAGCTAAAGCAACATTAAATATGTATTTCAGTTATTTCAATGTGATTGAAATTCCTGCAGAGAACTTGTGCAATAAATTTTCTCCCAAATAAAATTGTCTCATAATAACATTTCATATTCCAAATCTGGTAGATGATTTGATGCATCTACCAGAATCCCCTTGACCCAGAATCCCCTTCAGGAGTGAGGTTTTCACTCCCTACCCTCATCCTATCTGCTGAGAGTGCTCCCTGCAGTCCCCTACACGCTTCCCTCAGCTCAGAAGGTCCACTTCACTCAAGTTATGCCCTCCTTTCCAGGACAGCCTGCATCCAATAACTGATTGAGGTGAGGGTATAAAGTGCTGGTCCCCCTGCTCCAAGTTACATCAACTCTGAAGGATCATCTTAGATTCAGAGCCCCCACTGGTTTGATGAGGCTTCTGTTAAGACTACATTCTACTATATATGAAATAGATAACTAATAAGAACCTACTGTATAGCACAAGGAACTCCTTTCAATACTCTAATGACTGATATGAGAACAGAATCTAAAAAAAGAGTGATATATGTACATGTATAACTGATTCACTTTGGTGTACAGCAGAAACTAACACAACATTGTAAATCAACTATACTCCAATAAAAATTAAATAAATTAAAAAAAAAGACTGCATCAGAATTCAAGTTCCCCCTGTAACCATGCAGGCTGCACTCCCTTCCTGTCCCTTCTTTTCCACAGGTATTAATCCCAAGGGCACTCCGCCATAAACTTTCCACAGCTAAACTCGGTGCAAGAGTGTTTTCCAGGGAATCTGACCTGAAGTACAGGATAACACTGTTTTACAGAATCAAAAATGGTTACATTGAAGATTAGTCCCCTCCCCCTTGCCGAAATACTGGCAAAGCAGAATGCCACTTGAAAAATCTGAATTCTTGCATTGTTGATTAACTTGCAATTCACTAAAATAAATGCTTGCTTGCCCTGCCCTGAGAACTCCTCAAAACATGCTCAAGTTGTGTTGATTAACAGGCTGTCATCACAAGGAAGTGTTTAAAGAGTTATACAACTTTACTTCTATTTATTGAAATGAAAAAGAAACATCCTCAGTTTTAGACTACCCAAATGCTCTAAAATGATACTATTTTTGATTGGTAAGGTTGGAGGTTCCCGTGGTGAAGATGGTGTTTTCCCTTCCAGATTTTGGGGACTGAATTTGTAGTCTGTATCGCAATGGTTATCTCTCTACATTGTTGTTACAAGCTCACCTCTTCACTATACCATCACTACCTTATATTTAATCAAAATCTCTGCAGTCTGTCTACACATCAGTTATTTGCTATTCTTTTAATTGTTACCCCTTCAGTTTCCCTTTTTCTTCTCTGCTCACTCTCTTGGGGCAGTAATTTATAAGAATGAATCTAAGGTACCATATAATATCCTCAGACACTCACCGCTGCCTGGAATACATATCTTTGAAATGGCTAATATTAGAAAGAATTTCTTCTCAAACATAGACAATACTGCAATTTCCTGGATCACATCAAGGGGAATTTGAACTTGTCAAGTTTGTGTGTGCTGTGTTCTGTGATTGATACTATACTTATATAGATACAACATGCCAATATATATCATAGAATATGCCTTAGGAAGGCTAATTTGATGCAGTGTACCAACTCAGAGAAAGTAGGTCCAGGCCTAATGTGCTTGAATATATCTTATCTCTTTAATGTAAAGAATAAGCTCATACCTGATTCTACATTGACCAGGAAACTGGCAGCTTATTCTTATTGTCACCATTTGCATTTCCCAGACTTCCAGGCCATCCTCACCCAACACACTGCTTGCACTGAACTTCAAAAACTATAAAGACAACTACAGTGTTTAAAGGAAAACATTTTTTTGACACATGAGGGAGAAAATGTGACCAAGATAAAAGCTAATTTTTGGCAATATTTACAAGTAGGGAAAATTGTGAGCAAAAAAGTCTCAGTCTTCTCTTTCTAATCCCATTTTCTTTTTTTCAGAGTCTTAAAGAGCACGATTAGCCTAGGTCCTAAATTATGAGAGTATAATATCTGATTAAAATATGCTCACTATGATGTTTGAGTCTTAATTTGCTCTCTAACTATCATAAGTCTATGAAAAGACACGCCTTAGAAAAGAAACGACCCAAAAGCTTAATCACTAATAGGAAAATCATGGACACCAGTGGATGATTTATATTTATTTGGAGAGCTGATAAAATGCCCAAATACTTTAACTTGGTATTATTTTTGCTTGCTAATATGATGCTTTTAGAGACTCTCAGAGTAAAAATGGTCTTTTGCCTTCCAGATGTGCCTATGATTCACAGATAAATTCAGAAACTCTGGCATGTATTGAACTGTAAGCAAGAGATTCTTCAGTTAGTCTTAACTTTCCTTGATGAAGGAGTGTGAAAAGCTTTCCATCTCTATAAACTAATATTGGCTTTTAGAGTCCATATACGTTTTACTAAAAGATGACTAAAACAATATTTTCTCTAGATGAAACTCATATTTTACAGCTCCTAGAGCATCTCTAATAATGTTGGAAATGAAAGTTCATGAAAATTTAATAAAATATACATTAAGCTATTAGAAGAATGACATATTAATCCAATGAAAAAATGTGAAGAGTCTTTACCAAAGAATGAACTGAGGAGGTGAAGATTGCCAGAAGATATTTATGCCTCTCAGAAACTGAAACGCAGAAGTGAGCATCACATAATAGCTGATAGGTGAGTGATAAACTAATTCTTAGAGTTAGCCTGTCTTATTGAAACAACTGGAGCTTTATAATCATGCCCAGGAGTGGCTCCATCAGATGGTTACTATGACTGGTATCACAAGAAGCTATTAATAACCTCATTGCTGCTGAAGGAGCCCTCCCATGAGTACTTGTACCAGGGAATGATTTGCCACTAAAGAAACTGCAATTTCTTTCAAGACAGTTTAATAAATTTGTCTCCAAATAAATTAAAATAACCAAGTACAATGGAAGATCATTATGGAGAAAAATAACTTCTTCCAACATTTAATTTGATTCATGGTAGTGAAACTCATCATGAAAACTTTAATATGTGTTGAGCATTCTCACAGCTCTAGTTAGATTAATGACAAAAAACAGTAGCAGAAAAGTGTCTTTCAGTGTTGAGGAAAAGGGGGATTTCAAGGTGCCTTAGGATATATATGGACTTAATTTGGTGAATGATAGAGATAAGACAGTTATACATGTTCACTGAAAAAAGTTTGATATAAAAAACTGTAGGTTTAAGTTCATTTGAATTGCTAGATATGTCTCCTTAAAGACCTCTCCTGGAAATAATATCACTTTTGAATTAATATGGTCCAGATTTCCTATAGGGAGAAGGAAGGGAAAGAGGAATAATAGGGAAAGATGTGTTCTTTGCTTGCCTATTCTGTGGAAAGTAGTTTCAGAATTACTAATCCATTGAAAGTAATGCATCAGCTTGATTTATTATGATGATATAGTGTTAAATGCATCATCTTAACTCTGGTTTCCCCAGCTTTATTGAGATACAATTGACATATAATCTTGTGTAAATTTAACACAACATGTTGATTTGATACATTTATATATTGCAATGTGATTACCACCATAGCAGTGTTAGCTACCACCTCCATCATATCACATAATGACCATTTCTTTGGTGCAGTGAGAACCTTTAATATCTACTCTGTTAGCACTTTTCATGTATATAATACATATTGTTAACTATGATCACAATGCTGTTCATAAGATCCCCAGTTCTCCTAACTGAAAGTTTGTGCACTTGACCATTTCTCCCACCCTTCAGTCCCTGGTAATCACCATTCTACTCTGTGCTCTTTCGGTGGGAATGTATATTGGTAGAGCCATTACAAAAACAATATAGAGATTCCTCAAAAAATTAAAAATGGAACTACCATATGATCTAGCAATCCCAGTTCTGGGTATATATTCAAAAGAAAGGAAAACAGGATCTCAATGAGAAATCTTCACTTCCATGTTATTGCAGCATTATTAACAATAGCCAAGGTAAGGAAACAACCTAAGTATCTGTCAATGGATGAATAGATGAAAAAGATGTGGTATATATATACACAATAGTATTTTCAGCTGTAAGAATGAAGGGAATTCTGCCATTTGTGACAATGTGGATGAATCTTGAGGGCATTATGCTATGTGAAATAAGTCAGACAGAGAAAGACAAATACTGTATGATATTTATATCTGGAATTTTAAAAAGGTGAACTCACTGAATCAGTTTATTAAAAATAAAAAAAAGTGTAAACTTAAATGAGCTTGGGAAAGTAAATGATATATAAACCTTTTTGACTTATTAGTATCATTTTAAAATTAATATCTGACTCATCACATATATTTAGTTTTATGGATGAAAGCATTTTGAACAAATCTTAAAATATATGTAATATATATTCGCAGTGCCCTTTCCCCTTCTAACAGACAATATCTGTAATCTAGACTAGAGCAATAGACAGGTTTGGTGTTACTTCTATTCTCTTTCTCCTTTCTCTCATTTTCAAGAAGGAAGGCTTACTCCTAGCTTCACAGGTCTTTCTCAAGAACCTCTGGTTCTCTTGATTGTCACAGGTGTTTCAAGACATAAGTACATACTACCTAGAACCCCTCATTTCTTAAAACTAGTTTCCTCCCTGCATTGCCAGAATTAACACCAACTCTGCAGGCAAACATACATTTTTAACTGAAGAAATAGGAGAGTTTCGGAGGGTGACTTCCTGTAGGAGGAAAGATGTTCAATATTCAGCCACCAGGACTTTCCCTTGGGTCTCAGAAAATTATTCCCAAGGACAGGAGCTCCCAATAGGCATTTCTTTCATTCCAAGCTACAGGTTTGAGTATCCTGCCCTCTACCCTTAGTCAATAATCTGTTTCTTCACGTAACCCTAGTCAAAATGCCATATCCCTTCCTACCTCCTGCAATGAAGGAAAACTCCACTTCTCCTTAAGGGAAGAGAAGTCCTTATAAATTCTTTACCATACTCTCCCTACTCAAAGTAAAGCCAAATATCAGTGGCAGCAGTTAACAGCTATGCCATGAGTCTTTTCGTACTTAGTGGTTCTTAGCTTGGTTATACATTAAAATCACCTGGAGAAGGTTTTAAAAATACTTATGCCTCAGCACCAAAATCACCCTCCCCAAAGACTTTTATTTGATTGGTGTTATGTGTGTTGGGAGAGCATAGTTATAAATACTAGCTGCAACCACATGGTCAGTGGCAGAAACTATAAGAATTATAAGTATTCTTTCCTAAGTTTGATATGTTTGTATACTGTGATGGTTAATCTTATGTGTCATCTTGGTTGGCCCATGTTGTCCAAATGTGTTATCAAACATTATTCTGGATGTTTCTGTGAGGGTGTTTTTAGATAATATTAACGTTTAAATCATTGGACTTGGAGTAAAGCAGACTACCCTCTGTAATGTAGATGGATCTCATCTAGTCAGTTGAAGACCTCAATAGCACAAAAAACTGACCTACCCTGAGCAAGAGAAAATTCTGCTGGGACAGTCTTCAAATTTGAACTATAGTATTCACTCTTTGGGCTTTAGACTTGAATTGCAGTATTGGTTCTTTCTTGGGTCTCTGGCCTGCCAGCTCAGCATGCAGGCTTTATACTTACCAGCTTCAGTTATCACTTGAGCCAATACCCTAAAATAAGTCTTTTCTCTCTCTTTATACATCAAATTGGTTGTTCTGTTTCTCTGGAAAACCCCAAGTGACACAGATTTTGGGAGAGTGAAGTGAAGTACTGCTATAAAAATATAAAGAAAATTTGAAAGTGACTTTGGAACTGGGTAATGGTTGGAGGCGGAAAGAGTTTTGAGGTGCATGCTAAAAAAATCCTAGATTGCCTTGAATAGGCTATTGTTAGGAATATGGATGATAAATGTGATTCTGGTGAGATCTCAGACAGAGATAAGGAACATGTTATTGGAAACTGGAGGAAAGGCAATCCTTGCTATAAAATGACAGTCATGTACCACAATGTTCATTGCAGCACTATTTACAGTAGCCAGGACATGGAAGCAACCTAAGTGTCCATCGACAGATGAATGGGTAAAAAGATGTGGCAATATATACAATGGAATATTATTCAGCCATAAAAAGAAACGAAATTGAGTTATTTGTAGTGAGGTGGATGGACCTAGAGTTTGTCATACAGAGTGAAGTAAGTCAGAAAGAGAAAAACAAATACTGTATGGTTACACATATATATGGAATCTAAAAGAAAAAAAAAAGATTCTGAAGAACCTAGGGGCAGAACAGCAATAAAGATGTAGACGTAGAGAATGGACTTGAGGACGTGGGAAGGGGGAAGGATAAGCTGAGATGAAGTGAGAGTGGCATTGACATATATATACTACCAAATGTAAAATAGATAGCTAGTGGGAAGCAGCCGCATAGCACAGGGAGATCAGCTCGGTGCTTTGTGACCACCTAGAGGGGTGGAATAGGGAGGGTGGGAGGGAGGGAGATACAAGAGTGAGGGGTTATGGGGATATATGTATACGTATAGCTGATTCACTTTGTTATACAGCAGCAAGTAACACAACAATGTAAAGCAATTATACCTCAACAAAGATGTTAAAAAAAATCACAAAGAACTTGGCTGATTTGTGCTCTAGTTTTTGTGGAAAGTAGAAGTCAAAAGTGATGAATTTGGGTATTTATCTCAGGAGATTTCTTAGCAAAGTGTTAAAGGTGTGGCCTGGTTTCTCCTTGCAGCTCATAGTAAAATGCAAGAGAAGAGATAAATTAAGAAAACTGGTTTAGTAAAAAGGAAATAAAACTTGAAGATTTGGAAAATTTTCAGCTAATCCATATTGCAAAAAAATGCGGAAGTGTTCTGGAGAGAACATCCAGGGTGTGGCTGGAAACCCATGTGATAGAGAGATTATGGGTATGACTCACAGATCTAAGGAGACATCTCAGCAGAAGCCAGGAATAGAGATGAGGTTATATCAGCAGAAATACTGCCAGGTTGAGAACAATGACAGGGCAGAGTGAAGGGAGACCATTGTGCTTCTGGGACAGTACAAGATGGGACAATAGAGCTGCCTGGATGCTAGCATGTGTTATCTTATAAGAAAAGGGAAGAATGATCCTGAAGCCTGAAGAGACTGGCAGGGAAGCCACTCCCACCACGGGCCCAAAGGATGCAGGTCCTGGGGGCAAGTCTTTCCCCTTCTTGGTTTCAGTGGGCTGAATTGTTGCCACCTAGTGACTCAGGGGTCAAGGCTGCTGTCCAGGACTCAGAGGCAAGGCCAGCACCTGAGGCTGAGGGGATTCAGGAAGGGACTGTCATCTCAGTAGGCCCAGAGGGCAGAGAACTGAGCCAGAGAGGATTATTCTAGAGCTTTAAAGTCTATTGGAATTTGCCTTGCTAGGTTTTGGACTTGCTTGGGACACCTTACCCCCTTTTTTCTTTCTGATTTCTCCCTTTCAGAATGAGAAAATCTATCCTATGCTTGTTTCACCATTGTATTTTGTAAGCACATAACCTGTCTGGTTTCACAGGTTCACAGCCAAAGAGGAATTTTGCCCCAGGATGCAACATATTTCAAGTTTGACACATACATGATTTAGGTGTTATTTAGATGAAAATTTGGACCTATAGTTGATGATGGAATGTGGTTGTATTTAGAGGTAAGGCCTCTGAAGAGATAATTAAGGAGTTTTAAATGAAGTCATATGGGTGGAATCCTAGTCCAATAGGACTAGGAAGGGATACAAAAAGAATCATGTGAGAGCACAGAGAGTGTAAGGCAGAGGTTTGACTCCTCAGATCAAACCTGATGACACCTTGATTTTGGACTTCTAAACCCCATAAATGTGAGAACATAAATTTCTGTTGTTTAAGTTAGCCAGTCTGTGTTATTTTGTTATGGCATCCTAGAAGACCACCTGCAGCATCAGCATCACTTGGGAACTTGTTAGAAAGGCAAATTCTACTGAGTCATAAACTGCAAGGGGTGGATCTCAGCATTCTGTGTTTTTGCATGTCTTCCAAGGATATTGACTGACACAGCTAAAGCTTGAGAAGCATTAGAATTGTCTGATCAAGTTGCCATTACAAAAACCACAGAATGGCTGGCTTAGACAACATAAACTCACTTTCTCACAATTCTGAAGGCTAGAAGTCCAATATCAGTTGGACTTCCAGAATGATCAGTTTCTGATGAAGCCTCTCTTCTCGGCTTGTAGCTGGCCACCGTTCCTCTGTGTCCTCACATCGCCTTTTTCTCAGCGAAAGCACAGAGAGTGAGAGAGCTCTCTGGTACCTCCTTGCTCCACTTATAGGGACACCAATCCCATTAAATTAGGGCCCACACTTATGACCTCATTTAACCCTAATTACCTTCCCAAAGGCCCCATCTCCAAATACCATCACACTGGGGGTCAGGGGGATAGGACTTCAACATATGAATTTTGGTAGGGACACAATTCAATCCATAACAATCACTGACCTAGGGAATGATTGTAAAAAGAGAAGACTTCCAAACCTGAGCCTTGGGGCACTTAATATTTAGACATTGAGATGGTGAAGAGGAATATCCAAATAGATTGAAAAGAGGTAGCTAGTGAGGGAGCAGGGACACCAAGAGAGTCTGGGTCTTGGAAAGTCAAGTAAATTATGTGTAAAAAGGAAGGAAGAGTAATCTATTTGGAAAAGAATGGCACTGATAGGCCAAGTAAGATGAGAACTGAGAATTGACCATTGAATTTTGCCATGCAGACTCATTGTTGGTCTTGACAAAAGCAGTCTAATTGGATGATGGATGCTAATGCCTAACTAGAAGTAGTTAGAGAGAAATGGGAAGAGAGGAATTACAGATATAACGTGCAGACGTTTTCAAGAATTTTTTAATAAAGGGGAGCAGAGAAACAGGCTGATAGTTGGAAGAAGATGTAGGATTATGAGAGTTTTATTTTTAAGAGAAATTACACCATGTTTGTTTTCTGATAGGAGTAATGCTGGAAAGACAGAAAACAAAATTTTTCAGGTGAGAGGGGAGAGAATTTCTAGAGGGATAGCCTTATGCAGGTGAGATTAAATGTGGACTAATGAACAACTGCAGTTATTGGTCTTCATAGCATGCAACACAGTGGGGAAAAAGGTATTTATCATCAATAGAGAAGTTAGATTTTCATAAGGTAGTCAAGGGTTGACCTTTTCGTGTTCTGATTGCCGACTAGATTCATTGGCCCTTAGATATTGTAAAAGATCAGTTTATATCTCTAAAAACTTGCCAATGGTTTGTGCAGTTCAATGCTGAATTCCACTTTGTTCTGAGATCCATATACATCTAGTAATAACATTCTATTTGAATTCCGCAAATGGAGATAACATATGTGCAGAAGGGAAATGTAATTTGCTTGCTGAAGAATAATTATAAACTAGAGGAGAAGTCAACTTAGTGAATCAAAAGTGGATTGGCAAATCAGTCAACAGATTTGTAGATTCTATCTGGTATTTTCTTCGCTGGAGTTATGTGGCTTCGGCCATTTAGTTAATTTAATGTTATAGCAGGCAGAATTAAATTTTACTCTTGAGCTTTGTCTTCAAAGTACTAATGAGAAGAAGAAAAATGTTCATTCAAGGGAAAAAAGAAACACGACTCTGATAAGTCTGTTTACTGGGAGAGAACAGTCAATATTTTGTTTCAGAACATTTCTTGTACTTCCTTTTGAAGATTTTATGGTGCTTTAACATGGACCAGAGAAGATACACCACTGCAAAATAAAATCCTTTATAATATACATTTCCCTTTTGCGATATCCCTTTACATATGTTGCTCAATGGCTATCATCAAGTATTAGCAGATGTAAAATGTGCTCTCCTTTCCCTTCTCTCACCCCTTCCTCTTTTGTTTAGTTCTGAACTCACATTTAAATTGATGGATATGGGGCTGCTATTGACCCAAGATGGAGCTGACACAGAAGGAACCAGTAAACCAGTCAGCTAATTCTTTACATTTAATACCTAAATCACGATCCACATTTAAGGCAGAAAATTTGGGACAAATAAGATTTTTATCTGAGAGAGAAAGAAAGACAAATAGAAACTTCAGGGTAGAAGTGAAAAAGAATTAGGAGTATTAGGTGCTTGTAAATCGTTCTAAGAAAGAACTGGAGAGACCTATCATCCAAGTAGCTGTGCTTAACTCTAAGGGAGGAGGACATCAAGTTGGGTGTCCGAGAGGACACTTTTGGGACCCTGGGAAATGATGGCATTCAGTAGCTTCCAGGTGCCTTCATGAATGTAGAAATAACTACGTGGTGAGTTTAGACAGAAAGTACCTGAGTAAATCCCCAAATTCCTATGTTCTCAGCACATGGGGGAAGAGCATCAGAAACTCTGAGGGGATAAGATTCAGTGGACATAAAAGTGTCTCATACTTGCAATAAGGTGATGCTGTGGCAGAAAGCAGCATGGGACATTCTGGTGGACAACAGGTGAGATCAATGCCTCAGTAGATACCAGTGTGGAGAGGTGATGAGGACCAAGAGTCAGCCAGGCAACATACATCTCTCAGATACCACTAAGAAAAGACCCTAACCAAAGAACAGAATCTCCCTCTGGTGCCATGACTCTGTGTAAGAAGTCCCCACCACTGGGAACTTAGGTCATAGCCATGGGCGTGGAGGGAGGAGAAAGTGGGGAACCACTTATTTGACTGAGCTGAGAATTGAAATGACAGTGTTAACTCATAAACGACAAAAATTGTTTTCTGCTATTGGGTAGAAAGGGCCTCAAGATTAAATTCAGTTATTGAAAAATAAAGAATGCTATAGTCTTTGTATATGTAAGTATATGTCTTATGAATTCACACCCCACATATGTACAGTGCATTTCAGAGTCACTGAGGTATTTTAAATTATTATTGGAACATTATTCTATAAAAATTATCATAATTCTTCTAGGTTTTGAAATTCTAGGTCTTAGTCACATATAAAGGTGACATGATGTTGGATTAAAATTTTCCTATGGCTGTGATTTTAGTCAAAGTACCTATGTATTGTGAAGAAAGGTGTAGAATTTAGTAAAAGACAGCAAAATCATTCCAGCAATAACAAACCCTGCGAGCTATGTAAGAAAAATCCAGGAAAGGAAAATTATACTTTGAAAGGACTTCTGGATTATAGAATGCATTGCTTATTTTCCTCATCATTCCCCATGAATGTTAGAGACTGGCAGCTCTTAGCCTGAGTAAAGTAAACCTGCTAGTTTGCACCCTTTAGTAAACAGCTTATTCAATAATAAATTAGTTGCATATATGAGTAATGCATTTGTAACCTGCAATGAAACCTCAGAGTTTTAAGCCTGTGAACTCAAAATATTTGCTGCATTCACAGAAACTATCATGTGAAACTCTTTAAACTCATTTATTATACAAAGAGGACATTTGGGGAGTAATTGAGATTATTGAAAACCCTTAAACTGTATGTGGTCTATTTGACAAACCATTTGAGAAGAAAAATAAGTTAGTTTTCTAGCTGTTTTATCTGTTTAACCCATTCTACCTCCTGAAAATTCACAAGTAATCCAGCTCTCAAGGTGACACTATTTTTTCGGATATGATTAGACATACCTGAGTGCATATTAAGCACTGTGGGGGCTATCCCGACCCCTTCCTAATATTTCCAAAGAGGCTTGGAACAGGTGGGCTCAGACTAAATTTTTCCTGGTCATCTCTTACTCCAATTTCCTGCTTCAGTTGGCACAGCTATTTCCTCTACTAATACAATTTTTTTTAGTATGTCAGATTCTTATTGAAGTCATAGAAATTATTTAAAAGGTTTAAAGCACAACAAAGTACAGGCAGTAACTTAAAATTGAATATGTGGCATTCCTTTTTTAAGACCAGTATCTATTTGGGACTTCCCTGGCAGTCCAGTGGTTAAGACTCTGTGCTTCCACTGCAGGGGGCCCAGGTTTGATCTAAGATCCCACATACTGTGTGGCACAGCTGAAAAATAAATAAATTAATTAATTAAAAAATAAAATAAAAATAAAGTAGTATAAGAAATTGAAAAGACCAGTATCTATTTATTTCCTGAGGTGATCTTATTCCTCAGAGCTCTACCTGCTTTCTTGTTGCCTATTGTTCACTATCTTTTCATAATCTTTCCCCATAGATTTCCATTCTGAATCCTGTCTTTGTCCGTAACTCACTATTCACACACTGAGTTTTTCTAAATCGATTTTTAATTTTTCATTTGGATATGTGATATCATGTAAACATACCAATAATATATTTATTTATCCAAAATAATTAGAGCTTAACTTAATATTGCAAATTTAGCTTGTGTATTTCCATGTTTTTTAAATTTAAAAATTATGGAGATTGGTTCAAGGTGGTGAAGTAGAAGGACATGGACATGCGCTTACTCCCTCTTGCAAGAGCACCGGAATCACAACTAACTGCTGAACAGTCATTGACAGGAAGATACTGGAACTCATGAAAAAGGATACCCCACATCCAAATACAAATGAGAAGACACAATGAGACAGTAGGAGGGGCACAATCACAATAAAATCAAATCCCATAACTGCTGGGTGGGTGACTCACAAACTGGAGAATAATTATACCACAGAAGTCCACCCATTGGATTGAAGGTTCTGAGTCCCATGTCAGGCTTCCCAACCTGGAGGTCCGGCAACGGGAGGAGGAATTCCCAGAGAATCACACTTCAAAGACTAGTGGGATTTGATTGCCGGACTTTGACAGGACTGGGGGAAACAGAGACTCCACTCTTGGAGGACACACAAAAAGTATATGTGCATCAGGACCCAGGGGGAAGGAGCAGTGACTCCACAGGAGACTGAACCAGACCTACCTGCTAGTGTCAGAGGGTCTCCTGAAAAGGTGGGGTGGTGGTGGCTGTGGCTCACCACGGGGACAAAGACATTGGCAGCAGAAGTGCTGGGAAGTATTCCTTTGTGTGAGCCCTCCCAGAGTCCACCATTAGCCCCACCAAAGAGCCTGTAGGCTCCAGTGTTGGGTTGCCTCAGGCCAAACAACCAACAGGGAGGGAACCCAGCCCCACCCATCAGCAGACAAGCAGATTAAAGTTTTAATGAGCTCTGCCCACCAGAGCAACACCCAGTTCTACCCACCACAATTCCCTCCCATCAGGCAGCTTGCACAAGCCTCTTAGACAGCCTGATCCACCAGAGGGCAAACATCAGAAGAACTACAGTTCTGCAGCCTGTGGAACGAAAACTACATTCATAGAAAGATAGACAAAATGAAAAGGCAGAGGGCTATGTACAGATGAAGGAACATGATAAAACCCCAGAAAAACAACTAATTGAAGTGGAGATAGGCAACCTTCCAGAAAAAGAATTCAGAATAATGATAGTGAAGATGATCCAGGACCTCAGAAAAAGAATGGAGGGAAAGATCGAGAAGATGCAAGAAATGTTTAACAAAGACCTAGAAGAATTAAAGAACAAACACCTAGAGGAATTAAAGAACAAACAAACAGAGATGAACAATACAATAACTGAAATTAAAAATACACTAGAAGGAATCAATAGCAGAATAACTGAGGCAGAAGAACAGAAAAGTGACCTGGAAGACAGAATAGTGGAATTCACTGCCATGAAACAGAATAAAGAAAAAATAATGAAAAGAAATGAAGACAGCATAAGAGACCTCTAGGACAACATTAAATGCACCAACATTAGCATTATAGGGGTCCAAGGAAAGAGAGAGAAAGTACTCAAGAAAATATTTGAAGAGGTTATACTCAAAAACTTCCCTAACATGGGAAGGAAATAGCCAGCCAGGTCCAGGAAGTGCAGAGCATCCCAGGCAGGATAAACCCAAGGATAAACATGCTGAGACACATAGTAATCAAACTGACAAAAAATAAAGACAAAGAAAAATTATTAAAAGCAACAACGGAAAAATGATAAATAACATACAAGAGAACTCCCATAAGATTAACAGCTGATTTCTCAGCAGAAACACTACAAGCCAGAAGGTAGAGGCACAATATATTTAAAGTGATGAAAGGGAAGAACCTACCAATAAGTTTACTCTAGCTGGCAAGGATCACATTCAGATTTGACAGAGAAATCAAAAGCTTTACAGACAAGCAAAAGCTCACAGAATTCAGCATCACAAAACCAGCTCTATAGCAAATGCTAAAGGAACTTCTGTAAGTGGGAAACACAGAGAAGAAAAGGACCTACAAAAACAAACCAAAAACAATTAAGAAAATGGTAATAGGCACATACATGTAGATAACTACCTTAAATGTAAATGGATTAAATGATCCAACCAAAAGACACAGGCTTGCTGAATAGATACAAAAACAAGACCCATCTATATGCTGTATACGAGAGACCCACTTCAGACCTAGGGACATAAACAGACTGAAAGTGAGGGGGTGGAAAAAGATATTCCATGCAAATGGAAATCAGAAGAAAGCTGTAGTAGAAATACTCATATCAGGTAAAATGGACTTTAAAACAAAGAATGTTACAAGACACCGGGAAGGACACTACATAATAATCAAGGGATAAATCCAAGAAGAAGATATAACAATTATAAATATATATGAACCCCACATAGGAGAACTTCAATACATTTTTTAAAAACATCTTTATTGGAGTATAATTGCTTTACAATGGTGTGTTAGTTTCTGCTGTATAACAAAGTGAATCAGCTATACATATATATATATATACCCATATCTCCACTCTCTTGCATCTCCCTCCCACCTTCCCTATCCCACCCCTCTAGGTGGTCACAAAGCACTGAGCTAATCTCCCTCTGCTACGCGGCTGCTTCCCACTATCTATTTTACATTTGGTAGTATATATAAATCCATGCCACTATCTCACTTCTCCCCAGCTTACCCTTCCCCCTCCCCATGTCCTCAAGTACATTATCTACGTCTGCATCATTATTGCTGTCCTGCCCCTAGGTCCTTCAGAACCATTTTTTTTTTCTTTATCCGTTCATCTGTCAATGGACATGTAAGTTGCTTCCATGTCCTGGCTATTGGAAAAAGAGCTGTAATGAACATGGTGGACATGACTCTTTTTGAATTATGGTTTTCTAAGCATATATGCCCAGTAGTGGTATTGCTGGGTCATGTGGTATTGCTGGGTCATAAGGTAATTCTAATTTCAGTTTTTTAAGGGACCTCCATACTGCTCTACATAGTGGCTATATCAATTTACATTCCCACCAACAGTGCAAGAAGGTACCCTTTTCTCCACACCCTCTTCAGCATTTATTGCTTGTAGATTTTTGGATGATGGCCATTCTGACTGGTGTGAGGTGATACCTCATTGTGGTTTTCAATTGCATTTCACTAATGATGAATGATGTTGAGCATCCTTTCATGTGTTGTTATTAATCTATATTTCTCTTTTTGTGCCAGTATCATACTGTCTTGATTAATGTAGCTTTGTAGTATAGTCTGAAGTCCAGGAGCCTGATTCCTCCAGCTACATTTTTCTTTCTCAGGACTGCTTTGGCTATTGGGGTCTTTTGTATTTCCATACCAATTGTGAAAGTTTTTGTTCTATTTCTGTGAAAAATACCATTGCTTGTTGTCAGGGATTGCATTGAATCTGTAGATTGCTTTGGGTAGTATAGTCATTTTCACAATGTTGATTCTTCCAATCCAAGAACATGGTATAACTCTCCATCTATTTGTATCATCTTTAATTTCTTTCATCAGTGTCCTATAATTTTCTGCATACAGGTCTTTTGTCTCCTTAAGTAGGTTTATTCCTAGGTATTTTATTCTTTTTGTTGCAATGGTAAATGGGAGTATTTCCATAATTTCTCTTTCAGATATTTCATCATTAGTGAATAGGAATGCAAACGATCTCTGTGCATTAATTTTGTATCCTGCTACTTTACCAAATTCATTGATTATCTCTAGTAGTTTTCTGGTAGCATCTTGAGGATTCTCTATGTGTAGTATCATGTCACCTGCAACCAGTGATAGCTTTAATCCTTCTTTTCCAATTTAGATTCCTTTTATTTCTTTTTCTTCTCTGATTGCTGTGGCTAAAACTTCCAAGACTATGTTGAATAACAGTGGTGAGAGTGGAAAACCTTTTCTTGTTCCTTAACTCAGTGGAAATGATTTCAGTGTTTCACCATTGAGAACGATGTTGTCTGTGGGTTTGTCATATATGGCCTCTATTATGTTGCAGTAAGTTCCCTGAATGCCTACTTTCTGGAGGGTTTTTATTGTAAATGGGTGTTGAATATTGTGAAAAGCTTTTTCTGCATCTATTGAGATGATCATATGGTTTTCCTCTTTCAATTTGTTCATTTGGTTTATCACATTGATTGATTTGCATATATTGAAGAATCCTTGCATTCCTGCGATAAACCCCTCTTGATCATGGTGTATGATCCTTTTAATGTGCTGTTGGATTCTATTTGCTAGTATTTTGTTGAGGATTTTTGTATCTGTGTTCATCAGTGATATTAGTCTGTAATTTTCTTTCTTTGTGACATGTTTGTTTGCTTTTGGTATCAGGGTGATGGTGGTCTTGTAGAATGAGTTTGGGAGTGTTCCTCCCTCTGCTATATTTTGGAAGAGTTTAAGAAGGATAGGTGTTAGCTCTTCTCTAAATGATTGATAGTGGTTGGCTTGTGATTGGTCTGTTTATATTTTCTATTTCTTGCTGGTTCAGTCTCAGAAGGTTGTGTTTTTCTAAGAATTTGTCCATTTCTTCCAGGTTGTCCATTTTATTGGCATATAGTTGCTTGTAGTAATCTCTCATGATCCTTTGTATTTCTGCAGTGCAGTTGTTACTTCTCCTTTTTCATTTCTAATTCTATTGATTTGTGTATTCCCCCTTTTTTTCTTGATGAGTCTGGCTAATGGTTTATCAATTTATTTTACCTTCTCAAAGAACCAGCTTTTAGTTTTATTGATCTTTGCTATTGTTTCCTTCATTTATTTTTCATTTATTTCTGTTCTGATCGTTATGATTTCCTTCCTTATGCTAACTTTGGTGTTTTTTTGTTCTTCTTTCTCTAATTGCTTTAGCAGTAAGGTTAGGTTGTTTATTTGAGATGTTTCTTGTTTCTTGAGGTAGGATTGTATTACTATGAACTTCCCTCTCAGAACCTCTGTTGCTGCATCCCATAGGTTTTGGATCGTCGTGTAGTCACTGTCATTTGTTTCTAGGTATTTTTTGATTTCCTCTTTAATTTCTTCAGTGATCTCCTGGTTATTAACTCATGTTTTGTTTAGCCTCCATGTGTTTTTGTATTTTTTACCGATGTTTTCCTGTAATTGATATCTAGTCTTATAGCATTGTTTTTGGAAAAGATACTTGATACGCTTCCAGTTTTCTTAAATTAACCAAGGCTTGATTTGTGACACAAGATATGATCTATCTTGGAGAATGTTCCATGAGCACTTGAGGAGAAAGTGTGTTCTGTTGTTTTTGGATGGAATGTCCTATAAATATCAATTAAGTCCATCTTGTTTAATGTATCATGTAAAGCTTGTTTTTCCTTATTTATTTTCATTACGGTTGATCTGGTCATTGATAAAAATGGGGTGTTAAAGTCCCCTACTATGATTGTGTTACTGTTGATTTCCCTTTTATGGCTGTTAGGATTTGCCTTATGTGTTGAGGTGCTCCTATGTTGGGTGCATAAATATTTACAACTGTTATATCTTCTTCTTGGATTGATCCCTTGATCATTATGTAGTGTCCTTCATTTTCTCTTGTAATACTCTTTATTTTAAAGTCTATATTGCCTGATATGAAAATTGCTACTCCAGCTTTCTTTTGATTTCCATTTGCATGG
This sequence comes from Physeter macrocephalus, assembly GCF_002837175.3. Taxonomy (NCBI): domain Eukaryota; kingdom Metazoa; phylum Chordata; class Mammalia; order Artiodactyla; family Physeteridae; genus Physeter; species Physeter macrocephalus. The sequence goes on from NC_041214.2 coordinate 120,897,157, forward strand.
AATATCTTTTTCCATCCCCTCACTTTCAGTCTGTATGTGTTCCTAGGTCTGAAGTGGGTCTCTTATAGACATCATATATATGGGTCTTGTTTTTGTATCCATTCAGCCAGTCTGTGTCTTTTGGTTGGAGTATTTAATCCATTTACATTTAAGATTATTATCGATATGTATGTTTCTATTTCAATTTTCTTAATTGTTTTGGGTTTGTTATTGTAGGTCTTTTCCTTCTCTTGTGTTTCCTGACTACAGAAGTTCCTTTAGCATTTGTTGTAAAGCTGGTTTGGTGGTGCTGAATTCTCTTAGCTTTTGCTTTCTGTAAAGGTTTTAATTTCTCCATCGAATCTGCATGAGATCCTTGCTGGGTAATCTTGGTTGTAGGATTTTCCTTTTCATCACTTTAAATATGTCCTGCCACTCCCTTTTGGGTTGTTGAGTTTCTGCTGAAAGATCAGCTGTTAAACCTATGGGGATTCCCTTGTGTGTTATTTGTTGTTTTTCCCTTGCTGCTTTTAATATTTTTTCTTTGTATTTAATTTCTGATAGTTTGATTAATATTTGTCTTAGCATGTTTTTTCTTGGATTTATCCTGTTTGGGACTCTCTGCGCTTGCTGGAGTTAATTGACTATTCCTTTCCCATATTATGGAAGTTTTCAACTATAATCTCTTCGAATATTTTCTCAGTCCCTTTCTTTTTCTCTTCTTCTTCTGGGGCCCCTATAATTCGAATGTTGAGGCCTTTAATGTTGTTCCAGAGGTCTCTAAAACTCTCCTCAATTCTTTTCATTCTTTTTTCTTTATTCTGCTCTGCAGTAGTTATTTCCACTATTTAATCTTCCAGGTCTCTTATCCATTCTCCTGCCTCAGTTATTCTGCTATTGATTCCTTCTAGAGGATTTTTAATTTCATTTATTGTGTTATTCATCATTGTTTGTTTGCTCTTTACTTCCTCTAGGTCCTTGTTAAATGATTCTTTTATTTTCTCCATTCTATTTCCAAGATTTTGGATCATCTTTACTATCATTACTCTGAATTCTTTTTCAGGAAGACTGCCTATTTCCGCTTCATTTGTATGGTCTGCTGGGTTTTTACCTTGCTTCTTCATCTGCTGTGTGTTTCTCTGTCTTCTTATTTTGCTTAACTTAATGTGTTTGGGGTCTCCTTTTTGCAGGCTGCAAGTTCTTAGTTCCCGTTGTTTTTGGTGTTGGCCCCCAGTGACTAAGGTTGGTTCAGTGGGTTGTGTAGGCTTCCTGGTGGAGGGGACTAGTGCCTGTGTTCTGGTGGATGAGGCTGTATCTTGTCTTTCTGGTGGGCAGGACCACGTCCAACGGTGTATTATGGGGTGTCTGTGACCTTATTATTATTTTAGGTAGCCTCTCTGCTCATGGGTGTGTTTGGAGCACCTCAATACTTAAGGCAAATGCTAGCAGCTATAAAAGAGGGAATTGATGATAACACAGTAATAGTGGGGGGACTTTAACACCTCACTTATAGCAATAGACAGATCATCCAGTCAGAAAATTAATAAGGATACACAAGCTTTAAATGACACCATAGACCAGATAGATTTATTTGATATTAAAAGACTTTCCATCCCAAAACAGCAGATTACACTTTCTTCTCAAGTGCACATGGAAGATCCTCCAGGAGAGATCACATCTTGGGTCACAAATCAAGCCTCAGTAAATTTAAGAAAATTGAAATCGTGTCAAGCATCTTTTCAGACCACAATGCTGTGAGATTAGAAATATATTACAGGGGGAAAAAACGTACAAAACAGAAACACATGGAAGCTAAACAATACATTACAAAATAAGCATGAGATAACTGAAGAAGTCAAAGAGGAAATAAAAAAATACCGAGAGCCAAATGACAAGGAAAACATGATGATCCAGCAAAAGCAGTTCTAAGAGGGAAGTTTATAGCAATAAAATCCTACCTCAGGAGGCAAGAAGAATCTCAAATAAACAATCAAACCTTACAACGAAAGAACTAGAGAAAGAAGAACAAACAAAACCCAAAGTTACTAGAAGGAAAGAAATCATAAAATCAAAGCAGAAATAAATGAAATAGAAACAAAAAAACAATTGCAAAGATCAATAAAACTAAAAGCTGGTTCTTTGAAAAGGTAAACAAGATTGATAAATCTTTAGCCAAACTCATCAAGAAAAAGAGGGAGAGGACTCAAATCAATAAAATTAGAAATAAAAAAGGAAAAGTTATAATGGACACCACAGAAATACAATGCATCATAAGAGACTATTACAAGCAACTCTATTCCAATAAAATAGACAACCTGGAAGAAATGGACAAATTCTTAGAAAGGTATACTTTCCAAGCCTGAACCAGGAAGAAACAGAAAATATGAACAGACCAATCACAAATAATGAAATTGAAACTGTGATTAAAAATCTTCCAACAAACAAAAGTCCAGCACACGATGGCTTCACAGGTGAATTCTATCAAATATTTAGAGAAGAGCTAACACCCATCCTTCTCAAACTGTTCCAAAAAACTGCAGAATAAGGAACACTCCCAAACTCGTTTTATGAAGCCACCAGCACCCTGATACTAAAACCAGACAAGGATACTACAAAAATAAAAAAGGAAATTACCAACCAATATCACTGATGGATATAGATGCAAAAATACTTAATAAAATACTAGCAAGTAGAATCCAAAAACACATTAAAAGGATCATACACCATGATCAATGGGATTTATCCAAAAGATGCAAGGATTCTTCAATATATGCAAATCAATCAGTGTGATATACTGTATTAACAAATTGAAGAATAAAATCTATATGATCATCTCAATAGAAGCAGAAAAAAGCTTTTGACAAAATTCAACACGCATTTATGATAAAAACTCTTCAGAAAGTGGGCATAGAGGGAACCTACCACAACATAATAAACATCATATACAACAGACCCACAGCAAACATCATTCTCAATGGTGAAAAACTGAAAGCATTTCCTCTAAGATCAGGAACAAGACAAGGATGTCCACTCTCGCCACTATTATTCAACATAGTTTTGGAAGTTCTAGCCACAGCAATCAGAGAAGAAAAAGAAATAGAGGAATACAAATTGGAAAAGAAGAAGTAAAACTGTCACTGTTTGCAGATGACATGATACTATACATAGATAATCCCAAACATGCCACCAGAAAATTACTAGAGCTAATCAATGAATTTGGTAAAGTTGCTGGATACAAAATTAATGCACAGAAATCTCTTGCATTCCTATACACTAAGAACAAAAGATCAGAAGGAGAAATTAAGGAAACAATCTCATTCACCATTGCAACAAAAAGAATAAAATACCCAGGAATAAACCTACCTAAGGTGGTAAAATACCTGTACTCAGAAAATTATAAGACACTGATGAAAGAAATCAAAGCTGACACAAAATTGGAGAGATATACCATGTTCCTAGATTGGAAGAATCAATATTGTGAAAATGACTATCCTACCCAAAGCAATCTACAGATTCAATGCAATCCCTATCAAACTACCAATGGCATTTTTCAAAGAA
>NC_041214.2:120905893-120918642 GCF_002837175.3 Physeter macrocephalus
TGGTGCTGAATTCTCTTAGCTTTTGCTTTCTGTAAAGGTTTTAATTTCTCCATCGAATCTGCATGAGATCCTTGCTGGGTAATCTTGGTTGTAGGATTTTCCTTTTCATCACTTTAAATATGTCCTGCCACTCCCTTTTGGGTTGTTGAGTTTCTGCTGAAAGATCAGCTGTTAAACCTATGGGGATTCCCTTGTGTGTTATTTGTTGTTTTTCCCTTGCTGCTTTTAATATTTTTTCTTTGTATTTAATTTCTGATAGTTTGATTAATATTTGTCTTAGCATGTTTTTTCTTGGATTTATCCTGTTTGGGACTCTCTGCGCTTGCTGGAGTTAATTGACTATTCCTTTCCCATATTATGGAAGTTTTCAACTATAATCTCTTCGAATATTTTCTCAGTCCCTTTCTTTTTCTCTTTTTCTTCTGGGGCCCCTATAATTCGAATGTTGAGGCCTTTAATGTTGTTCCAGAGGTCTCTAAAACTCTCCTCAATTCTTTTCATTCTTTTTTCTTTATTCTGCTCTGCAGTAGTTATTTCCACTATTTAATCTTCCAGGTCTCTTATCCATTCTCCTGCCTCAGTTATTCTGCTATTGATTCCTTCTAGAGGATTTTTAATTTCATTTATTGTGTTATTCATCATTGTTTGTTTGCTCTTTACTTCCTCTAGGTCCTTGTTAAATGATTCTTTTATTTTCTCCATTCTATTTCCAAGATTTTGGATCATCTTTACTATCATTACTCTGAATTCTTTTTCAGGAAGACTGCCTATTTCCGCTTCATTTGTATGGTCTGCTGGGTTTTTACCTTGCTTCTTCATCTGCTGTGTGTTTCTCTGTCTTCTTATTTTGCTTAACTTAATGTGTTTGGGGTCTCCTTTTTGCAGGCTGCAAGTTCTTAGTTCCCGTTGTTTTTGGTGTTGGCCCCCAGTGACTAAGGTTGGTTCAGTGGGTTGTGTAGGCTTCCTGGTGGAGGGGACTAGTGCCTGTGTTCTGGTGGATGAGGCTGTATCTTGTCTTTCTGGTGGGCAGGACCACGTCCAGCGGTGTATTATGGGGTGTCTGTGACCTTATTATTATTTTAGGTAGCCTCTCTGCTCATGGGTGTGTTTGGAGCACCTCAATACTTAAGGCAAATGCTAGCAGCTATAAAAGAGGGAATTGATGATAACACAGTAATAGTGGGGGGACTTTAACACCTCACTTATAGCAATAGACAGATCATCCAGTCAGAAAATTAATAAGGATACACAAGCTTTAAATGACACCATAGACCAGATAGATTTATTTGATATTAAAAGACTTTCCATCCCAAAACAGCAGAATACACTTTCTTCTCAAGTGCACATGGAAGATCCTCCAGGAGAGATCACATCTTGGGTCACAAATCAAGCCTCAGTAAATTTAAGAAAATTGAAATCGTGTCAAGCATCTTTTCAGACCACAATGCTGTGAGATTAGAAATATATTACAGGGGGAAAAAACGTACAAAACAGAAACACATGGAAGCTAAACAATACATTACAAAATAAGCATGAGATAACTGAAGAAGTCAAAGAGGAAATAAAAAAATACCGAGAGCCAAATGACAAGGAAAACATGATGATCCAGCAAAAGCAGTTCTAAGAGGGAAGTTTATAGCAATAAAATCCTACCTCAGGAGGCAAGAAGAATCTCAAATAAACAATCAAACCTTACAACGAAAGAACTAGAGAAAGAAGAACAAACAAAACCCAAAGTTACTAGAAGGAAAGAAATCATAAAATCAAAGCAGAAATAAATGAAATAGAAACAAAAAAACAATTGCAAAGATCAATAAAACTAAAAGTTGGTTCTTTGAAAAGGTAAACAAGATTGATAAATCTTTAGCCAAACTCATCAAGAAAAAGAGGGAGAGGACTCAAATCAATAAAATTAGAAATAAAAAAGGAAAAGTTATAATGGACACCACAGAAATACAATGCATCATAAGAGACTATTACAAGCAACTCTATTCCAATAAAATAGACAACCTGGAAGAAATGGACAAATTCTTAGAAAGGTATACTTTCCAAGCCTGAACCAGGAAGAAACAGAAAATATGAACAGACCAATCACAAATAATGAAATTGAAACTGTGATTAAAAATCTTCCAACAAACAAAAGTCCAGCACACGATGGCTTCACAGGTGAATTCTATCAAATATTTAGAGAAGAGCTAACACCCATCCTTCTCAAACTGTTCCAAAAAACTGCAGAATAAGGAACACTCCCAAACTCGTTTTATGAAGCCACCAGCACCCTGATACTAAAACCAGACAAGGATACTACAAAAATAAAAAAGGAAATTACCAACCAATATCACTGATGGATATAGATGCAAAAATACTTAATAAAATACTAGCAAGTAGAATCCAAAAACACATTAAAAGGATCATACACCATGATCAATGGGATTTATCCAAAAGATGCAAGGATTCTTCAATATATGCAAATCAATCAGTGTGATATACTGTATTAACAAATTGAAGAATAAAATCTATATGATCATCTCAATAGAAGCAGAAAAAAGCTTTTGACAAAATTCAACACGCATTTATGATAAAAACTCTTCAGAAAGTGGGCATAGAGGGAACCTACCACAACATAATAAACATCATATACAACAGACCCACAGCAAACATCATTCTCAATGGTGAAAAACTGAAAGCATTTCCTCTAAGATCAGGAACAAGACAAGGATGTCCACTCTCGCCACTATTATTCAACATAGTTTTGGAAGTTCTAGCCACAGCAATCAGAGAAGAAAAAGAAATAGAGGAATACAAATTGGAAAAGAAGAAGTAAAACTGTCACTGTTTGCAGATGACATGATACTATACATAGATAATCCCAAACATGCCACCAGAAAATTACTAGAGCTAATCAATGAATTTGGTAAAGTTGCTGGATACAAAATTAATGCACAGAAATCTCTTGCATTCCTATACACTAAGAACAAAAGATCAGAAGGAGAAATTAAGGAAACAATCTCATTCACCATTGCAACAAAAAGAATAAAATACCCAGGAATAAACCTACCTAAGGTGGTAAAATACCTGTACTCAGAAAATTATAAGACACTGATGAAAGAAATCAAAGCTGACACAAAATTGGAGAGATATACCATGTTCCTAGATTGGAAGAATCAATATTGTGAAATTGACTATACTACCCAAAGCAATCTACAGAATCAATGCAATCCTTATCAAATTAGTAATGACATTTTTTACAGAACTAGAACAAAGAATCTTAAAATCTGTATGGAGACACAAAAGACCCCAAATAGCCAATGCAATCTTGATGGAAAAAAACAGAGCTGGAGGAATCAGACTCCCTGACTTCAGACTATAATACACAGGTACAGTAATCAAGACAGTATGATACTGGCACAAAAACAGAAATATAGATCAATTCAACAGGATAGAAATCACAGAGATAAACCCATGCACATATGGTCACCTTATCTTTGATAAAGGAGGCAAGAATATACAGTGGAGAAAAGACAGCCTCTTCAATAAGTGGGGCTGGGGAAACTGGGCAGGTACATATAAACGTATGAATTTAGAACACTCCCTAACACCATACACAAAAATAAACTCAAAATAGATTAAAGACCTAAATGTAAGACCAGACACTATAAAACTCTTAGAGGAAAACATAGGAAGAACACACCTTGACGTAAATCACAACAAGATCTTTTTTGACCTACCTTGTAGAGTAATGGAAATAAAACCAAAAATAAACAAATGGGACCTAATGAAACTTAAAAGCTTTTGCACAGCAAAGGAAACTATAAACAAGAGGAAAAGACCACCCTCAGAATGGGAGAAAATATTTGGGAAAGAATCAACGGACAAAGGATTTATCTCCAAACTATATAAACAGCACATGCAGCTCAATGTTAAAAAAACAAACAATCCAATCCAAAAATGGGCAGAAGACCTAAATAGACATTTCTCCAAAGAAGACATACAGATGGTCAAGAGGCACATGAAAAGCTGCTCAACATCACTAATTATTATAGAAATGCAAATCAAAACTACTGTGAGGTATCACCTCACACCAATTAGAATGGGCATCATCAGAAAATGTACAAACAACAAATGCTGGAGAGGGTGTGGAGAAAAGGGTACCCTCTTGCACTGTTGGTTGGAATGTAAATTTACACAGCCACTATGGAGAACAGTATGGAGGTTCCTTAATAAAACTGAAAATAGAATTACCATATGACCCTGAAATCTCACTGCTGGGCATATACACAGAGAAAACCATAATTCAAAAGTTATGTACCACAATGTTTATTGCAGCACTATTTACAATACCTATGTCATGGAAGCAACCTAAATGCCCGCTGACAGACGAATGGATAAAGAAGTTGTGGTACATATATACAATGGAATATTACTCAGCTATAAAAAGGAATGAAACTGGGTCATTTGTAGAGACGTGGGTGGACCTAGAGACTGTCATAGGGTGAAGTTAGTCAGAAGGAGAAAAACAAATATTGTATATTAATGCATATATGTGGAATCTAGAAAAATGGTACAGATGAACTGGTTTGCAAAGCAGAAATAGACACACAGATGTAGAGAACAAATATATGGACACCAAGGGAGGGAAATGGGGCTGGTGGTGGGATGAACTGTGAGATTGGGATTGACATCTGTACACTAATATGTATAAAATAGATAACTAATAAGAACCTCCTGTATAAGTAAATAAATAAAATAAAAATTATGACCTACTACCTTAAGTTACTTTACCAATGGATATCTAACAAGTCCTGAGAAAAAAGAATTTTTATTCAATTAATTTTTTAAAAAATTTACTTATTTATTTATTTTTGGCTGTGTTGGGTCTTCGTTGCTGCATGCGGGCTTTCTCTAGTTGCTGCAAGCGGGGTCTACTCTTTGTTACAGTGTGCGGGCTTCTCATTGCAGTGCCTTCTCTTGTTGCGGAGCACAGGCTCTAGGCTCATGGGCTTCAGTAGTTGTGACATGCAGGCTTCAGTAGTTGTGGCTCTCACGCTGTAGAGCATGGGCTCAGTAGTTGTGGTGCACGGGCTTGGTTGCTCCGTGGCATGTGGGATCTTCCCGGACCAGGGCTCAAACTCGTGTCCCCTCCATTGGCAGGCGGATTCTTAACCACTGCGCCACAAGGAAGTCCATTACTCAATTAACTTTAAAGAATTATTTCATTTTTCCATTGAGTTTAAATATGTATGTAATATGAAGAGACCACTTTATAAATTTACGTAAAATTCTTTTCATATTCATTAGTTATTTCCAAGGGTTAAACTCTGAAGCATAAAATTCCAGTACCATCTTTCTGCATCTCCTGTAATGCCAACTTAGAAAGTCCTATAATCTACTCTCCCATCCATCTATAAGAAAGCTCTTTTTCAAAACTCAAGAAAATGCCACATCTTTGGTGAATTCTTCCCCTAACCACTATAAATCACAATGCCCCACACATTTATTGTAGTACAAACATAATTTTGTTCTCTAAATTTTCTCCCAGGCATTAAATCTTGTGTAAGTATGCTATAACTTCAATTTTTTTTTTTTTTTAGATGTTGGGGGTAGGAGTTTATTAATTAATTTATTTATTTTTGCTGGGTTGGGTCTTCGTTTCTGTGCGAGGGCTTTCTCTAGTTGTGGCAAGCAGGGGCCGCTCTTCATCGCAGTGCATGGGCCTCTCACTATCGCGGCCTCTCTTGTTGCGGAGCACAGGCTCCAGACGCGCAGGCTCAGTAGTTGTGGCTCATGGGCCTAGTTGCTCCGTGGCATGTGGGATCCTCCCAGACCAGGGCTCGAACCCGTGTCACATGCATTAGCAGGCAGATTCTCAACCACTGGGCCATCAGGGAAGCCCTATAACTTCAAGTTTTAATACATTAAGTGCCTTTTAACTTTGTAGTTGCCTAAACATAACACCAAGAGCATGATATTCACTCAGTAAATTTTTTATATATTTCATCAAACATTAATTATAGTTTGCTGGAATTTCACCAGTATTTCAAAACTAAAACTCCAACCTATAATGAGAATCATTATGTATATACATTTTTGTTTGGCAAGATACTTCTTTGCCTTTTCGTGGGTATAATTTATACAGAGTGAATTGCACAGATCTTAAGTTTGATGAGTTTTGACAAATGCATATGCTCGTGTAATCCATGCCCTTGCCCCTAAAAAGATATATATTTCCATTACTCCAGCTAATTCCCTTGTGCACTCTCTCCAGAGGCAACTACTATTCTTATTTTTGTCACCGTAGATTACTTTTGACTGTTCCAGAATGTCAAACACACAGAATTATACCATATGTACTGTTTTGTGCCTGCCTTCTCTCACTCAGCATAATGTGTTTTGAGTTTCATTCCTGCTGTTGTAACAGTAACTTTTTCTATTTTACTGCTGAGGAATATCTCATCATATAAATGTACCACAATTTGCTTCTCCATTTTCTTACTGATGTTCATTTGGGCTTTCCAGTTTGGGGTTGTTAAGAATAAAGCGGCCATGGATATTTTTTTACGTCATTTGGGGACATATGTTTTTATTTTCTAAGATATCCTAGATATACCTACAGAGGAATTTCTGGGACATAGTATGGATCAAAATTTAACTTTATAAGAAGCCACCAAACAAAATGGTGTTTGTAAAATGCTTACCATTTTGCATTTGAGTTGTTCAGCATCTTTGCTAACATTCAGTGTTGTCAGTCCTTTTAATTTAGCCATTCTTATAAGTGTGCACCAGTATCTCACTGTGGTTTGAGTTTGCCTTTTCCTGATGACTAATCCTATTTTCATATACTAACTGGCCATTTTCACATTTTCATGTGTTTTCATTTAATATGTGTATGAGAATTTAGATATCCTCTTGTATAAAATGCATTCAAGTCTTTTGCCATTTTTCGGTTGGCTTGGGTTTCTTTTCTTACTGACTTATGTGAATGTTTGCACTTCTTAAAGACAAGTCTTTCCCTAGACAGATGTTTTGCAAATGTATTGTCACACTTTGTGAGCTGGCTTTTCACTCTGCTAATATGTCTTTTGATGAACAGAACTTCTTAATTTTAACATTTACATTTATCATTCTGTTCTTTGATAATTTGTGCTTTTTGTTTCGTGTTCAAGAAATGTTTGTTTATGGTTCTGAAGACAGTCTCCTATGTTTTACTCGAAAATATTTTGGTTTGTGTTTATTCATCACCTAGATCTGCAATCCATCTGGAATTGATTTTTTTTTTTATAAAGGGTTATGCAGGAGTCAAGATCAGTTGTTTTCCATATGGATATCCAATTGCTCCAACAATATTTGTTGAAAGGTTACCATTTTCCCTCCAAACTTCACCGATACCTTGCCATAAATTAGGTGACAGTACACATGGGGATCTATTTCCTGGCTCACCTTTCTTACCTGTTGGTAATTTTGTCTCTTCTTTTACTATTTTAAACACTATAGTTTTATCAAAGGTCTTGCTATCTGGTGGTGGAAGTCTTTCTTGCCCTGTGCTCTTCTTTTTCAGATTGCTTTGAATATTCTTACCTTTTACATTTCTTTATGAATTTTTAGAATTATTACTGTCAGTTTCAAAAACAAAAACAAATTTGTTAGGGCCCTCATTAGAATTGCATTGAATTTAGAGATTAATTTGGATAAAATTGACATCTTTACATGATTGAGTCTTTCAATTCATGAACAGGATCAGCTAACTATAGCTATGATAATGCTGTGTTACAACAATCCCAATCCCACAATTCAGTGGTTTAAAAGGAACCAAACAAAACAACCATTTATTCTCAGCGATGCTGTGGTTCATGGGGAAGCTGTGGTGACTGGAGTGAGTCATCACCAAGTGGGTCTGCTCCACCTGCCTCTTGTTCTGCTGGGACAGATAGGTAGACTAGGACACGGTCTTCTCCTGGAAATGGCAGAACTGTCAGAATGCAAGGCCTATTGCACAAGTATATTTCAAGCTACTGCTTGAAATTCATCTGTTAATATATTCACCTAAATAAGTCATTTGGCTGAGCCCCGAGCCTAGGGTGGAAACGTATGCTCCTCTGTTGGAGGAGGTACTGCAAAGTACATAGTAAAGTGCTTTGGCATCAGATTGGGTGAGTAATTGGGTCTCATCTAGGAAATGCATCACTCCAGTCAAGCTGAGAATCCTGTTTCTCTGACTAGGATTTGGTGTTGTCAAACCTGCAAAATCCTTGGTGCACCAAATGTTCTGATCTTCTTTTCAGACCCCACTATACCTCTGAATCTATGTTTCATAAATAGAGAGAAAGACTTCATGTTTCCTCAGTTGTGCTCCAATTCATTATGAGTTTTAAAAAAGGTAGAGTGAATGTACTAAATTTCAAACATTTCCAGCCCAGTTTGCTTCTGTCTGCTTGCCCTCTTTTCCTAACTAGAGTCAAACTAGAGTTTTTAAATTGTTAGAATGGGACAAGGGATCTGGCATCTTCAGGCCTTCTCCATTTCCTGTCTATCTCCTCTCTGGTTTCAGTGTGCATTTAGGTCAGTCATGTAAAGATTATTGCAGCATTATTTGCAATAGTGAAATCATGGAATGGATGGAAACTTATTTTTCACACTATGAAATATTATTTAGCAATAGAAATCAACAAATATTATCTACACATATCAACATGTATAAATGTCAAAAATGTAATGCTGAATAAAATAACAATGAACTTCAAGAGGATACACTCAATATGATGCCACTTATATATGTTGAAGTAGTATAAAACAATAGTCTATCTTGTGAATGGATGTTAAAATAGAAAGGCAGGTTTGCAAACAATACCCACCAACTCCAGGGGGCTAGAACACTGGCTGTTTCTTTAATTTTTTTAGTTTTTAAATAACATGAATAAGAAACAAACAAGACAAATTGTTAACATCTCTTAGATCGTAGGGGCCAGTAGATATAATGGTATTTTTCATAAATTTGTATTTTCTTTAGGTTTGAAATATTTAAGGGATTAAAGTTTTGAAAACTAAACATTTAAGGCATGATTCTATAATTGTGCTTCACCTCCTTTCTTCAAATGCTTACTACTCATCAATGTAAATCCCTAGATAGTCATTGGTCCTTGGGTTATATACCTTTAACTTGGAGCTCCCTTTATAACCAGATGATGGTGTTGTGCTGAGTATTCTTTATGGAAAGCAGAGTAGTGTGACATTAAACACTCTCAAATATTCTATTGCTGTGCATCTCTAAGGAATGGACATCTAAGAACACTAGAGCTATTTTGGAGTCCAACTCTGAGTAGGATGTGAAATATTTTTTCTGACTGACATACATTTGGTTTGTCCATGAATATTTTATTGTTGGTTGCACAGTACTGATCTTTTGCATAATTTGTCAGTACTTTACTCAAGCATATCATGCATAGTTAAACAGATTTGGGGCTTGAATTTTCAGTGAATGTTGGCAAGTCTTGTCACAGTAGATGGAAGCTTGACTCAATATGATCTACAGTGAGAAGGTGCTGTTCCATGGAGGGTTCCTGTTTTGTGTTTTGTCTAGCCCCTCTCACACTGCAGTCTCCCCTCTACCAGATTTTAAAGTCTCTTTCTGATAACAAGGCAGTTATTGGCAGAGACTTGATAACTTTTATAGAGGCTTTCAAAAATGTTGTGGAATAAATGGATAGATAAATTAATAAATGATTTAAAATACCTTCTGGATTATTAGTGCTGAATGTTGTTTGTGCTGAATATTATTTATTATAAAAAGGCTATTTAAACAATATAAAATGAATATTTAAAAGAGATTTTATACATTATTTTATCACCATAGCACCACAATTATATGTAGAGCCATATACATTATGTACACACACATTATATAGAGCCATAATTGTAGTGAACATTTTATATTTTGTAAAATTTATTTAGCATTCTGCTTCATAGATTCTTAAAATATATTTTAATGTCAATTTTTTATTTTACTGATTGACCAGATTGGTTAAAGTCTGACTTGGCTTATCATTCTCAACTCTTAATTTTCTTTTTGAATCAAATGCATTTTTATTTTTAAATATAATAGTATTTCATCAATATGAAATTCTCAGGTCTTTTACATAAGTAAAATTTTCTAAATACCTGAGGCATATGCACTCTAGTACCCACATTTTTTTGTATCTTATCTATGTTAAAATAATTCTAAAATGTTCTATGCCTTTGATGCATCCTCAAAATGAGGATACTGAACATACTTCCTGATAATTTTACATGATCTTTTTTTTTTTTTTTTTTTTTTTTTTTTGCGGTACGTGGGCCTCTCACTGTTGTGGCCTCTCCCGTTGCGGATCACAGGCTCCGGACGCGCAGGCTCAGCGGCCATGTCTCACGGGCCTAGCCGCTCTGTGGCATGTGGGATCTTCCCGGACTGGGGCACGAACCCGTGTTCCCTGCATCGGCAGGCGGACTCTCAACCACTGCGCCACCAGGGAAGCCCTTCATGATCTTTTAAGGAACCATAATTGTAATGTATAGATTAGCAAATCTGTTCTGCATTTTAATTTTTCCCTCACTCTGCCTTTGTCAGGTTGCTTTCGATGAGATTTTTGTTAATACTATCAAAGCCTACCTGTTTTTCTTTCTGTTTGCTTCTAATTTACTTTGGGCTGAAGGAACAGATAGAAAATCTTATTATGACTGTACATTAGTAAGTGTACATATGGCACTGTTTGAGGAAAGCTTAAGATGCAAATATCACAAGATATTTGTCACTATTTTTTGGATCACCTTTTGGACCCTCATGTTCAGAGATTGCTTTAAAAAATCCCTGAAGAAGTGTGCTGTATGCACTGATAGAAGTTTTGAAATAGATTATTTTTTTTTAATTGCATAGATTCCTGATTCAGGTTGCCCTTTAATAATTATTATACATGTACAGCTAGACGGTAACATTCCTACTGTCAGCACAATGTGTTTATAGGAAAATTAACAAGATGTTATTTAACAAGACTCTAGGTGCTGTGGTATTAAAAACCTAATTAATATTCTCACATGGTTATTTCCAAGGAAATCCATGGCACACTGTGATTGTAAAATGCTCTTCAAATTGACGGCAGCCTACATCTGATGCATTTTCCCCTGTTCTTTCCCTGACAATTCAAGAAGTGAGATATCACCAACATAAATACTTCTACCACATCAAGCTACCAACTTGATTATACCTTGGTTTTAACAAAATAGAAGGTATTCTTTAAATTCATTTAACACAATAAAAGTCTGAGTTTTAAAACATGGTTGGAAAGGATATAAATAAGATTTTTTTCTGGCAAAAATGCCAGAAACATAAATATTTTTCCTTTTTTTTCTGTATTTAGTCAATTATTTCATTTGCTGTTGTCTTTCATTTGCTGTTAAGCAGAATGGGTAGATTGTGATTCTCTGATTCAGAAAATCAGACTGATTCCCTCATTAACTATGACACATTATATTTCTTTGAACTTGAAAATATTTTTGAATAATAATTTAGAATGTTCTAAAAGTTTTGAAAGTTAAAAAAAAAGTGGGAAGAAAATATGTGAGTAGGAAGCCATGAATACATTACCATCTCAATAGCATAAGGAAGTCATTATTCTAGATGTAGCTGCAGAAGTTCTTCCACCAAAAAGGGCTTTTCTTAGACTGGAGCTGGAGCGGGAGAGCAAGGAAGGAAGTCCGTTTGCCTTCCCAGATGATCCAAGTGAACACACAACTTTAAAACTGGCTTCTTTATACTTAAACAACTGTCTTATGACTGAAAACTGGAGAATCAAGAAAAATTGAGAAAAGAATAGCTTCGCACCAATTCACTCTGGCTCTAAATCCAGAGTAAGACCAAATTTAAGGAACTGTGGTTATTTTTAGCGCCCTGGATTCCACTAGGAAAGGAAGTCCATGGAAAGCCTCTGTCTTGCTAGTTTTCATAACCCTGGAGCTGAGCCCCGACTGGTCTTACCCTCCCCAGCCACCTCAAAGCTACAGATCTTTCCTTTCCTCCTCTCTGTTACTCTTAACTTGCTCAGAGCCCATCGTCTTTGGCTAAGGTGGTCAAAGTGGATGGGCATGAAATAATTCACCAATTTCCTAAATTGTATTAAATTCTGTGTGTGTGTAGGGTGGTGGTGGTGGTGTGTATCTGTAAATGTGTCCATTATTCTAAGAAACTGTTTATATCATTCATCAGATTTTCAAAGAAAACCATAACTATGCAATGATTGACTGATACCTCTTAGGAGACAGCCAATATCAGATGAATATATTAGAGATCAATGAACTGGCATTTATTGAGAGCCTTGAGGAAGAAATCTCTTAACTGTGAGATACCTAATAAGCTATAAAGGTGCAGATATCCCTCTAATTTGAAGACATTTACCACTTATTCATTGCTTTGATTCAACTAATGTAGAATACAGAAAGTCCAGTAAAATTGGTAGAGTGCATTGCTAAAGAAGGAACAGTGACGGACCTCCCTTGCGGTCCAGTGGTTAAGACCATGCACTTCCACTGAAGGAGGCACAGGTTCCATCCCCGGTCGGGGAAGTTCTGCATGCTGTATGGTGTGGACAAAAAGAAAACAAGGGGTTTCCCTGATGGTTCAGTGGCTGAGAGTCTGCCTGTCGATTCAGGGGACACGGGTTCGTGCACCGGTCCGGGAAGATCCCACATGCCACGGAGCGGCTGGGCCCGTGAGCCATGGCCGCTGA
>NC_041214.2:120918750-120921489 GCF_002837175.3 Physeter macrocephalus
GTCTGGAGCCCGTGCTCCGCAACGGGAGAGACCACAACAGTGAGAGGCCCACGTACCGCAAAAAAAAAAAAAAAAAAAAGAAAACAAAAACAAAAACAAAACAGTGAAAGAAGGTACAGTGAAATCGTGTTTCTGTCAAGAGGCAATTCCTTTTGAATGGCAATATAATTCACTTAATGGGGTCAAAGCAGTTTATACCATTTGAACCCCTCTACTTCTGCAAATGCTCCCTAAAGAAAAACTCATATATAAAAGAAAAAAAAAAACTGTTTACAAGAACATTTTCATTTAGGGGTTACTCATCATAGAATAAATATAAGAAATTTAAATATAGAGTAAAAGGATAATGTTTAATTATATTAAGGTCTGTGAAGTATGAGATATTAAAATAATAATTATGAAAGCATCACAGTGACATGAAGATTATACGTAAAATCTGAGAAATTTTTAAGTTAAGCTTCATTGTCCTCTGTTCAGCTATCCATTGCCATTAGAATCAACTGATTCACAACTTACAGTCCCTGGAGTCTCCTTCATTTCTTACTATGTCACAGTGGCAGTCATTTGAACTCCCAAAACCTGGATCCTAAAGAGTACTTTATGTCAGCTAATCCTAGGTGACAACTTCATTACTTATCTCATTTTCTTAATATTAGCTGGATTAAAAAATATCAGACCAGATATCCTTCACATTTGAAGCACAAATAAAAGCAAATATCTTATATATACAGCCTTAGCAAACAATGTTAATTTGCTTATGGCCATGAATAAGAATGATAAACATGTAAACCAGTAAATTTTACCAATAGCACCAATACTGGAAATCTAAAAAACAAAAATCATTGTCAATAAAGGACGCATGGGGAATTTTTAAAATTGTCTTTGTGCTTTTTGCTTCTTGAGAAATGATGAAAGACCAAGAAGGCTATTTGTAAATGAACGGCAGTTACCATGATGAGAAAGCCCTGCTCATCATTTAGGGCTTTAGAAAGCCCTAAACCATCTAGAATGGTTTAGCTCCTGGTTACTAAACCTGTCTCACAAGCAAGATAAATTAAGTGTGCAAATGATAATCAGAATCCTGCTTTTAATGAGTGTGTCTTAAGAATAAGTAAACCACAAAAAAACAGAACATTAAAAATAAAACAACCTTTAATAACGTTAATTCTAATAACCTTGAGGAGATGGACCAAGGTGGTACAGACCTAATGATGGAAGAAGGATGAGATAAGGGGTAGGATGGGAAACTGATAAGCAGGAACTTTCTGCTAAATTAGATGTCACCCTGAGACCTCACTTAACCTTTTGACTTTCTACTGAACAGTCCAGGTACACAAAAATAAACAAGTCATAGTAGAGGTAAAACTTAAGTTTTATCTGTCACCGACGGCCACCTCCTCTTCACAGAGAATTCCTGGTACAGAGAATTTTGTCTGGGGATCAACTCTTGATGTCATGCAACCTCCTCTGCCCATTCTGTCTAATAGACATGGCTTTTTACTTTTTGAGGAGTGACATTTTAAGAGTGTTTTAACAAATGGGAATGCTAAAAATGAGGTAAGCTTTTTGCCCTCCCTTAATTCTTCCAATTATTGAAAGATGTGAGTTTTGTGTCTGAAATAACGTTCCCTTTGCTGTATCATATCCCCAAATTAAATTATAATTTTTCTTCCTGTAAGTCCAAGTTAGACATACATAAGAACAGCTGCTACTCAGAAAGCAGACATCACCATCTGGGCTGAGGTGAACAGTTAAACCCTATTCAAGGTTTTCTTGTGTGAGTTTGTGGCTTTATTGAGCTGCTGAACACCCTGCCTCTAGACATTTTGTTAAGTGTGAAAAATAACCTCCATTTAAAAAACCACTTAGACATACTTTTTATTACTTGCATTCAAATAAGTACCATCTGATTAATGAACTCTATTCTAAAAAGGTGTAAAAAAAAAAAAAAGAAAAAGTTTTCCCATTATTTCCAGGTCTTATATTGGAAAGATTTTGCCATTCAAAGAACTCCAAGCTGTGTGATCCCCACTGGAAGAGATCTAACAAGGAGGAAATGGCATTTTTTGAAGCCAAATATTTTAGATATCATCAATAAATATGTATTAAAAAAGCATTAAGATTGTGGCAATACCTAGTTATAAAAAACACAAGGTCACCACCTTCAGCTTTTATAACTTAATGAAAGCCTGAGAGAGCACAAAGCAAATTGGTATTTTATGGGCAAGATTGCAGTCAATCAAAGAGCCTGTAAATGTGGATGGGAACTGGAAAAATCTGGATGCAATCTAGTTAGCATAGAAGATGCTGCTTAGAATTCTCCAGGGGGTGGGGAGGTGGAGGAAAATATGTTTATAAGATAAAAGTGTTTTCTTGGAGGAGGTTCACTGTGAAATGCTAATTCCACAATGATACTTTTGGAAACCACAAGCTGGAGAATATATTGCTTGGAATTCATGCTCTATATAAAAAAAAGACAAACACAATCCAAAAATGGGCAGAAGACCTAAACAGACATTTCTCCAAAGAAGATATGCAGATCACCAACAAACACATGAAAGAATGCTCAACATCATTAATCATTAGAGAAATGCAAATCAAAACGACAATGAGATATCATCTCACACCGGTCAGATTGGCCATCATCAAAAACTCTAGAAACAATAAATGCTGGAGAGGGTGTGGAGAAAAGGGAACCCTCTTGCACTGCTGGTGGGAATGTAAATTGATACAGCCACT